>NW_023044979.1:714497-945530 GCF_011762505.2 Arvicanthis niloticus | reverse complement strand
TGTTCTTTTTCAAAAGAACTTGGAAAGATCATTCTTATTTCTGTTGAGGCACAGCAAGCAAGAGTAAGGAAACCAAATGACAGCCTAATCCACAGTCTAAGAAATGACACTAGAACTTAAGACTTGCTTTTGTATAGGTTTACAAGGAGATGAATATTAAAGACCTACAACTTGTCTCTCAATAATCATTTTCTCATACTCTCACGTTCTGTTCAAAGAAAATTACATTTCTAATATCTATGAATACCCACATTGTTCAGTTTCATTGTTGTTAAAAGAAGGAAAAAGTATTTTTGGTTGCTTTTTTTTCCAATATTCTGCTTAACTTACCCTGTGACTTATTTTGGTTTTATTTATGGAAACTATGCAAGGCAGAGAGAGAAACCGTACACCGAGGTGAGCTGTGAGGGAAGCTGGAGAACCTCAGCGCAGGCCCTGGCACACCTGCCTGATTCTGCAAAAGCTGGGGGAGCAGATGCTCCCACACAGAGGGAATGACTGGCCTGGGTCGCACCAGCGCTGGAGGAAAGAGTGACTTGCGACACTGTCTCGGGGGCTCAGAGGCAGGCCCGTGGGCGCACAGGTCGGTGAAGCCACGCAGTGCAGGCAGCAGAGCTGGGGTTGCCGCACTGGGCTGAGAGGGAACCGAGGGTCTCGGTTACACATTCGGCAGCCTCAAGGTGCGAGGGCAGCGTGGCAGAACGAGGCCTCCAGGCTCCCCTCCAGTTCCGACCCGCCGGTCCCAAGAGGGTAGATCACCTTCCACAACGCCTCAACACATCACACCTTGGCCTCTCTGTCGCCACCCCGCCCACCCTCAACCGCAAGCCGGGAGGATGCTTGAGAGTAACGCAGTCAGCAGGGCCTCCGCGCTGCAGCCACGCTCCTCAGTCTCAGCACCGCCTGGCCCTCCACAGTGCCCCGCCCCGCTCCTCCCCCCACCAGGATTCTCTAGCGCCCTGCACCCATCCTCTGAGTGACTGTGCCGCTGCCTTAGAAGCTACCCGCATTCAGTATGCACAGTTTTACAGGAGTTGCTAGGGCAGAGAGCTAGGCGACCCAGTCTCATCCACCAGCCGAGTTGGGGATGGCATAGCCTTGTGGTCCATTGCTGCTGGCAAAGGAGGCCTCTGTGGTATCCAATCTGAGACTCCATTGTTATTGCAATAATCTTATTGTTCGAAATACCAAACATGAGCCAACCCAACTCCTCTCACAAAGTTCAACACTTTACTTCCTCCAACTTAGACATTTGAAAGAGTTTGCAAACACTCAGTACTCTTTTCAAAACTGACTTTGCAAACCTGACGTTCCCGCCCCCCCAGAAAAGACAGATATTCAAATAAAATCGCTCTGGATCTCCCTCTTTTTCACTCTCCTTCATAAATTCAACTTCAGTATTACATCCCCATCCTAGAAAGCTGCATGTTTCTCTGGACCCACATGAAAAAGATAGATACAGCTTAATTTCAGGAGTTACAGAGCTCCTAGATGTACCACCAGCAGGTCATGTCATGAAATGCCAAAGGGAATCAAAAAAGAAAGAAAGAAACTGAAGATTTGGAAAATTGTTATTTTTAAAATTGTCTCTACACAGCAGTTGTTTCCACTAAGAAACTGACAAAGTTTATTTTTGAGACTGAAAAATGCACATGTTCCAACACCATTCACAAAATTCATTATAACCCAATAAATTAGTTATAGCATAGCTTCTGTCCACCACTCACTGTACCATGCCTTTGTTCCAATGGATGTGAAGACCCCAAACTCGGGAGACCCTTCCTCAAGCCTCCGGATCACGACCACCAAAAATCACAAGAAACCATACCTGGATGCAATCAGCAGAGGTTTATTAGGGGAGGAGCCGGCGATCAAAAACGACAAGCTCTTTAGCTCCAAGAGCAGGGTTTTTGGCCCTGAGTGATGGGTACCAGGGTCTTTTTAAAGAGCAAAACCACAAAACCAGGGGAGTGGGGAGGGGGTAAGAGGTTGCCAAGGATACATAACATGAGAATAGTGATACATTCCAAAGAAACTCACCCTAAAAGGTTAATGGCCATGGAAATTACCCAGTACAATCATTTTCTCAAAAATGTGGTTTCACCAAGTCACTGCCTTACCTTGTCATTTATCAACTATTCTGTAGTGAACATGGAAGGCAGCTACTGACAGCCAGGCTAGGAGAAGCAGCTAGGAGAAGCAGCTGACATCCAGGATAAAAGATAAGACCAGCCCAGCCAAGGCTGGGAGGAGATAACCAGCAGAGGAGCCCTGCATATAGATTAAGAAGTGTGACGTTTTGCAGTAAAGTGTTAAGGATGGATAAGGGTAGGATAGAGTATAAGAACCCTGACCAGAGAAGGAAAGTCGGTCCAAAATGACCTGCCTGTGAACTCCACGCCGGTCTGGACTCCACTCAGCCTGACGAGTGAATGAACGAGATACAGAGCACCAACTGATCATCAGTACGCCCAGAGAACTGACCCAAGCCATCGGAGCAAGACTCGCTGAATGCAAAGAGGTGATCCCGAGACGTCGGAGCCCGACCCTGAGACGCGCTGGTCAGGTCTTGTAATGACATGTTATCTATCCTTCTGTTAGGAATACTAGCCACAGCAGTTACATTCTTTTGTCTGTGTGTGATAGTGGAAGAGGAGGTCCGCTCCTCAACCACAACAATTGTGTGTGACCCCGAGTGTGGAATTAAAGCATTAGAAAACCAGTCTGACGGCTGCTTGTTGCCTTATTGTCTACCCCAAGGGCACCTCCTGTCAGAACCAACTGGCAGGCTAGGGGAATAAGTGCTCTCGACAGATTCTCACTAGCTCCAGCTGTAAAGCCACAGTCCTGTCATTGTGTTTTTACCACCTGAATGACTTTCACTCCTTACAGCCAGTTCCTGGAACTGGCCTGGCTTGTTTCAGAGAAAAATTTCCATGTCCCTAAAAGAACTTGAAAGGCATCTATATATGTATATATTCTATAAAAATGATTTTTATAATTTTTCATTCTTCAGATGAACACATTGATTCCCTGTGTTCAAAAATACTTTTAGTGGCCGGCCAGTGGCCTAAATTTCTACTGTCTGAGAATAGGCTAGGCACTCTATCCCCTGACTTTGATCTAATTTTTAAAGATCAAATGCCTCAATATTTTAATATCTACAATTAAATTCCCTTCCGCTTACTGTATAAGTCTATTCTTAGGCCTCTTATCTGTCATGCCAGGAATCAATCCCACAATTCCCAAAAAACCAACTTTTAAAGAATTTGAGTATATCCTGGTAAGACCTTTTCAAGTCTTCTCTAAAGCAGTTTTTCACTCAGTCTCTCGTCTGTGGAGCTTAATATCTCTGTATACTTAAATTATTACCATTATACTCCCTTCTGTCCCTAAAACCAATTAAATCAATTTTCCTTATCGCTGTCCTTTTCCTGCTTTTTGGAGGCCAGCAGCCTTTTACTGTCTGCCTCTGCCTTCCTCCAACAGCCTATCTCCTGCACAGCAAGGACTCCCAGCGCCTGTGGGCAGCTCTTCCTAATAGTTCCAAAGCACAGGAAGAATTCCCCATGTGGTTCAGGCAAAATCTGTATTCCCTTCTATCTTTAAGAACAATTAAATCAAACTTTAGAATCCTATCCTTTGATTACCTGCTTGTAAGAAGCAGGCACCTGTGTGGTGGCACACTCCTTTAATCCCAGCACTACAAAGTGAGTTCCAGGACAGCCAGGACTACACAGAGAAACCCTGTCTCAAAAAAAAAAAAAAAAAAAAAAAAAAAAAAAAAAAAAAAAAAAAAAAAAAGCAGGAACCTTTAGCTTTTCACATCTGGCTCCCTGCCTCAGAGCAGACATCCTGTCTCATTTCACAGCAGGGGATCCTAGCACCTGTGAGCCCAGCCAGTCCCTGTGTTCCTTTGTTTAAGTTCCCCACCACCCCCATCCCCCAGAAACTGCAGCCACCACTTGACTCACTTCCCTCTTGCTGAGAATCCAATTTTTCCTTTTCCTAGACTTATATCACTGTGTGTATGTGATCAATCCAAGAATTCCTAAATTAATAGTGGATTCTTTACTGTATCTTTTTATTTATTTTTTAAATTTTCATACAATGTATTTTGATCAGGTTTTCCCCTTCCCCAAATTCTCCCAAAATGTAGTCTTGATGAGACTGACCTATACTTGAGACGGTGAGGAGTCCTTAAGTGGCCAACTCTAGGCTTGAGATCTAGGCTAAATAACAGCAACTCAGTTCAAAGTGCAGGAAACCTCAGAAAAAGACAGGCTGGAGATGCAGTAACCACTTTTATTGAAGGCTAAAAGTTGGGAATGGGATGAGAAGTCTGAGACATCGCTACATACTCAGGTCAGGTGTCTGTGTGATGGAGCAACAAACCCAGACCCCAGTGTAGGTGAACAGAACTTAGACTCCTGTGCAAGCTTCTGCACTCTTTTTGTATCCACTCCATCCATGGATGGTGCCTATGGGGTGGGAACCATCCCACTCCTTCCTGAGCCATGTTCCAGTTGCTTCTGGAAATTCCCTCACAGACTCATAGGGAATAGTTCAAGTGTGTTTCAAACTGCTTAAAGTGACAAGCAGGTTTAACCTTCACAGGGCATATCATCCCAGAAGAAGCTTCTAAAGTAACACATTCATCAGCTGGGGGTTAAGCAGATGACAGGATTTCTTTCTATTTAAAAAAACAAGACAATGGGATTAAAATAGAAAAATAGGGGAGGTGTTTTGTGCACATTGCATATAGTTATGTCTCTGAGCAACTCGGCTTCCATCCTACTTTAAGCCACTGCACTCAGCCAGCCTTATTATAAGGTACAAGCAGCATGATTTTAAAAATGTAGCATATGTACACAGATGAGTCACAGTATCACAGCACAATGGATTTAGGAGTTTTCAGGCCAAACAGCAGTTCTCACTGAGGCCACACATATGCTGGGACTTGATTCATGTCACATGAACTCAAGGGTTCACACTACTGTGCTCCCTTGGAAAAAAGGCAAAAACTCTACAGCTTTACTCTTTGGACTCTGACAGGGGCATAATTTGGCTTCCACATGTACAGAGGCTTAACAAGTAATTTTTTGAGCAGTTCTGAAGAGCTACAACTGATACATTAATGTCTTATCTGATGATTATAAAATAATAAAAAATATAAAATTAGAGATGTGCTAGCTATTGGATCACTTCAAAGAAGAGTTTCCACAAAATAGACATTATAAAATTTGGTTTTTATTGATTAAAAACTGGAAAGTCTGAAAATTGGATATTTAACCCCCTATTTACCTCAAATGGAAGCAAATGCAAGGGAGAGCACAGGATGAAAAATGTTGACGATGTCATCACCTGCATGTCCAACAGCTTTTTGAAATCTGGAACACAACCTCCAGACCAGAATACAAACTGCAAGAGAATGCCTCGACCTCCCTAATGATGAGTCTGAAGGTATTTCCCAAAATATACAAAGATGGGCTTCAACTTATTGGCAGGTGGGAAAGAAAAAATCATGATGTGAAGGGTCCAGTGTCTAGCTCCTGCTAACTTGCTGTGTGACACATATCTGATCTTTCATTTACAAACTAAAGAAAAGAACACTGTGTCCTCGCAGTTCACACAGGTAGGCTCCCTGGAGAGTGGCCACTACTCCACATGCAGCAGTACTTGAATGAGACAGGCTTTCCTTTTCTTCTGTGTTTAACATTCTACACACAGAATCCAGTGCATTCTTATTCTTGTATCTGTATACTTATGGTCTATTTCAGTTTTGCTGTGTTTGTTTGGGATAGGTTCTCACATAACTAAGGCTTGGCTTAGAATTTTTATACAGCTGAGGATGTCCTTGAACTTCTGATTCTCCTGATTCTAATTCTCAAAGATATGAACGAGCATACCAAATTTTTGCAATCCTAGAGTTTAAACTTTTCAGGCAAAAACTCTACTATGGAACTATGAATCCAGAGCCTTGCAGGTGACAGGAAAATGGGGCTACCCAAAATGATGGATTTGATTCTTTAGTCTTGGGGTTGCAGCAGTCATCCTCATCATGTGATAAACTGAAGTACCACATCAGGAGAAAGGAGTTCTAACCAGCAACCTCAGACAAATGTTGTGTCTACACATGTGGCAAAAAACATCCAAGTAGCAGCCTAGGCTTGGAATTAGACAAGGTGTCTATTGTAGCACCTCTGTACCAAAACTTGACATATGCATTCAGGGTCAATGTACTAAGAGACATTCACCAAAAGTTTTAACTGTCCTTCCATCTCCCAAAGAGTTCTACATGACTAATATAACAAAGCAAGTGGCTCTCATAAACCAGCAGAGCTTGCTAGTTTCCTCCTCCCCAGAGCTGCTATGTGCCCTGATAATACTGGCAGATGATGACATGAATGACAAAAAATGCACCAGGCCTGGCACTTGAAAATCTTTGGGTTAGGCAGTGGTGGTGCACACCTTTAATCTCAGCACTTGGGAGGCAGAGGCAGAGTTCCAGGCCAGCCTGGTCTACAGAGTGACTTCCAGGACAGCCAGGGCTATACAGAGAAACCCTGTCTCAAAATAAACAAACAAGAAAAGAAAAGAAAAGAAAAGAAAAGAAAAGAAAAGAAAAGAAAAGAAAAGAGAAGAGAAGAGAAGAGAAGAAAAGAAAAGAAAGGAAAAGAAAGGAAAGGAAAAGAAAAGAAAATGTTTGGAAAAGCATGCACTCAATGCAATGTTATCTGTCCTTCATTCTATTAAGAAAGATAAGCCAAATAGTCCTGAGAGGAATGAAATATACCTGTAAATACAAAGTTAGATGGTTGTTCATGAAATAGTGGTCACTGGAAGTGTCATTTTTTTTGTTTTGTTTTTTTGTTTTTTTTTTCGAGACAGGGTTTCTCTGTGTAGTCCTCGCTGTCCTGGAGCTCACTCTGTAGACCAGGCTGGCCTCGAACTCAGAAAACCACCTGTCTCTGCCTCCCAAGTGCTGGGATTAAAGGCTTGCGCCACCACCACCTGAATCTTTTATTTTTAGATCATATTTTCTGTTGGAAAATAAGAGTTGGGAAAGTATTACTTCTACTCTTATTTACTTCATCTTCAAGTGAAGAAAGCATGAAATTGTTCAGTGGCTATACATGACTGTAATCTCAACAATTTCGGGGTCCCAGATGTAGGAGAATCAAGAGTTCAAGGTCATCTTTGGTCATGTAGCCAGTTGTCTGGATACAAGGATACAAAAGAACTTGACTCTGCTGTCCAATACCAGGTGAGGTGTTGATGTGTATACACTCTGCCTAAGAAGCAGCACAGGTCCAGCTCAAGCTGACAGCTCTGAGAAGTCCCAGCCTTGGTCCACTCAATTTGCGGTGAATGGGAATCTCAGACAGATTTACTGCTACTTTGGGCAAATAGATAATGAGGAGTTCAGCTTGTCATAAACACATTTAAAGAATAAAAACACTTTCAGAACATAAGAAGGTTGAGGTAACCCTTTCTGAAGTTCTTAGTGCCTGGAGCTGCCAACTGTGGCATTCTGCAACCTTCAGGAGCCAATTTACATTGTAGGCTTAAAACTTACATTAGTTTAAACAAACAAAACATAAACAAACAAAAAAATGTTTAAACCAATGGGTCACTTCAGTTGTGAACTGTGTTAAGAATTAATATTATGAAAATACATTAAACCTTAACATTTTAAAGGTTCTAGTAGAAGAAGAGGTAGAGGATTAAAACAACAAACAAGCTGTCTCGAGCCCAGTATGTTATCTGTCGTGAGCAGGTTGTGATAAGGGTTTAGGATCCCCGTGGGAAGAGGAGGGACAGGTCGTCTCCACTCAGGAATCATATACAGGATTGACTGTGAGATGGTCAGTTCCCCGAGAGGGGAGAGAGTATGCCAGAGACAGAGGTTTGATATTTAATTGCTCTTTAATAATGCACAACAAACAATATATTATCACCAATGCTAAAGCTATTGTAACACCGAGGTATGCCACATTTCCTATGCATTGACTCTATCAATATCAATATCAATACAATGAAATAAGCACATGCTTCTGTGCACCTCTTCATCCACATCTTTAATTTTAAAATATGGCTGTCTAATCCCCTAACCCTAACTCAAACCCTGCTTGCTGTGGGGCATATTTCTTAATTACAGCTTTTGAAGTGAGAAACCCTTTATTAATCTTGCTCTTTTGAGATGTTCAGATCCACCTTTAATCTGGGCTACAGATTCTTTTGACAACCTACATATATAAAGGGCATTGAACAGGGTGGTGTTTTTATTTATAGTATTTGCCCTACTTTTTTACAAAACAAAGGTGATTTGTTTGTTTATTTGTGTTTTAAAACTGGTATTAGTAAGTACTTATTTCCTCAGAATTCTGGTATTCACTGAAGATCAGCTGTAATATCCTGCAACATGAAATCAACCAGCCCTTGATTTTTCTAATTTACCTTGTCCAATAGCCTTTATTGGGACAGTTTATTACATAACCTTTCTATATACAAAGATTCATTCTCTCTTTGATTTGAGCTATGTTTATCTACAGAACCTGTACTAATACAACTCTGTTTTTTCTCCACTTTTCCACTAATGAAGATGTGCTGGCTAACAATAGTGCTCACCGGTGTTTCCCTTATGTTTCTGGCTTTTCTCCAGGGTTGATTGATACCTGTCATCTGGTGAAATGGAGCTGCAGTTTCCCTGAGCCCAGCATGAAGCCACAAAACAAGACTCTTGTTTCCTAAAATCCCTCTTTAATGTTAATAGTGTTAACATTCTGTCTAAAACTCTACCTCACATTTACCTGGTGACAGCCAGGTATGCTCCCCACAGCTTTCACTCTTTAAAGAGAGATTGAATGTGTTCTATGGGTGTGGGGGGGAGGTGTGCAGTAAAGGGATGTCTTGCCTCAGGCTGAGATATCTCTTCTCCCTGAGGAACCAGCCACAAGACAGTATAAGTATAGTATAGAATATAGTTTATTAAGGACATGGGGAGGGAAGTTTAGAGGGTAGTAAAGGCAGAAACAAGCAGAGAGAGGCAGAGAGTAGAGAAGCAGAGGTTGGGCATGAGCATGAGGAGAGAGAGGGGGAAGGGAAGAGCCCAAGGACAAGAGAAAGAGAGAACAAGAGATCAAAAGAGAGGAAGGGGCAAGCAGCCACCTTTACAGGGGGTCCAGGCTTACCTGGCTGTTGCCAGGTAACTATGGGGAGGAGCACACCTGGCTGTTGCCAGGTAACTGGGGTGGGGTTTAGACGGAATGCTAACAAATAACCAGGACATCCTTCCACTTGTGGTTCAGATTGATACCTCCACTGCACACTGAGTACTGGGCTATGGAAGCTGTTCACCTTGATTACAGGAAGAAGAAGGCAAGTGCTGTGAGGAAAACTCATGCAAGGTCTGGAGTCAGGTCCTGGTAGGTGCAGGATCATTGCTCTCAGAGGGGAGGAGCAAGCATCTGAAAGGCCAGAGCTGGAATGCTGGGTTCTCCCCCTGGGCTGGGTGGGGTGTGATTCCTCTTTGAAGACAGAAACAAATGCTAATGCAGTGCAAACCCCTCCTGAGCTCTGGAAAAGGTCTGACCCTGGTCTGGAAGCACAGTTTAACCTTGAGGAGTGTAAGATTCACTGGCCAATTGAGGTTCCCAGGCAGAGCTGCCAATCAGACAAGGAGGTGTGTTCTTCCAGGTGCCATTCTGCAGGTTCACCGTTCCTGTGCAGGCTTGAATGGTCACCTGTGCCCTGCTCTGAGCTCTGCTGTGGGTGCTGTGTGGAGACCTCAGGGAAGCTCTGAAATAGAGTCATGGTGAGAACAGGATCACTGCCCACAATGGGTAGGGGCAGGCGGCTGAGCAGTGGGAGCTGGGGTGCTCGGTCCTCTCTGGAGCTGCATGGAAAGCCTCAGCCAGATGTGACCACCTGTGAGGTCCCTGGTGATGCCCCTCACGTGTTATATCAGGAGGTGACCTCTGAGTAATGTCACTTTCTTGGCTGATTCCTAATTTGCTTAAAACATTTGAAGCAGTTACTTTCTTGTAGAAACACAGGTGGTTTCTCTGACTCTGCAGCACATGTGTCCAAACCCTTTTGTCTTTTATAGTATACATTAGGAAGACAGGCAGAGCTGGGCAGTGGTGGCACATGCCTTTAATCCCAGCACTTGGGAGGCAGAGGCAGGCAAATTTCTGAGTTTAAACCCAGCCTGGTCTACAGAGTGAGTTCCAGGACAGCCAGGACTACACAGAGAAACCCTGTCTCAAAAACAAACAAACAAACAAACAAACAAAACCTGATTTTAAGAAGACAGGCATAAATCTAATAGATCTCCTTTCATACATTACTTGTTTTTGTTTTCTTTAGTTTTTGTTAATTTTTTACATTGCAGAATTTTATATTGCTTTACTTTTATGTTTAGTGTTTGATTATTATGAGGTAAAGAGACTTTATTCCCTCCAATCTCTTGGGCCTTTTGGATGCTTCTTGTACATTAACATGCATGTTCTTTGGTTTAGGAAAATTTGCATTATTATTTTATTGAAAATATTTTCTAGACCTTTGTGCTGAGATTCTTCTTCCTCTATTCCAATCATCTGTAGTTTTCCCTTCTCATATGTTGCAGAATTCCTGGTTGTTTAGGGTTAGGAAACTTTTAGAATCCACATTTTTGTTGACCAATGTATTCATTTTGTCATATTCATCTTTAATGTCTGAGACTCTTCTTTCCTGTTCCCTAGGTGAACCTTGTCTCTGTAGTTGTCACTGCACAGGCAATTTCAATGCTCTGCTCTCAGGGACTTAGCAACTGCTTAAGGCATTCCCTGCCTCCATCACCTGCTGCTGTTGTCAGGTGTGCTTTATATACATGGACCACCAGCTACACAGCTCTCTCTGTTTGTTCCTGTCTCTGTTCTCTGTACATGCTCCCTCTCTATTCTCTTTCTCTACTCTCAGGGCTCTCTCTCTGCTCCCTGTCTGTCTGCTTGTTTGCAGGTCCTCTTCTGTGCCTCTATCCCTTCCCCAGATTCTCACTCATCTCCCTGCCTCCAAACAACCTCTTTTGTACCATATCTATTGCATGTTTTTATTACTCTGGACCTGCTGTTATAAGATATCTTGGATTTCTTGGTGACATATTTTCCTGGTTGTTATTCATTATATTTCTTTTCTGGTATCTAGGACTCTTGGTTTGACATGATTATTGATTTAGGTAATGATTTCTGGATTTGTCTTGCTTGGGTGGGAGTTTGTTCCTGGGTTGCTGTTTGATGTCTGGATTTACAAAGAGGGTTGCCTGAGTTTTGCTTCTTTTACTGACATGTTTGGTGGGTATCCTCAAGATGGAATGCTTGCTAATATTGGGAGCACGGAGAAGAGGTTGGCAGGAAGAAATGATCTTAGCAATCCACAGGGAGACATAGTCAGGACAGAGTTTAACCTTCCTCTGGTGTTTAGTACAGTGTTAGGGGAAACTGTGATCATTGCATCTGGGATAACAGACAGTGTGGTAGATCTATAGAAAGCTTACCTTGTGTCCTGGCAGGTAAAGCATGTGGTTGAACAGGGACTGTCTGCCCAAGTGGGGCTGAGACACAGGGATGAGGCAGGAAAGGAAGGGCAGGTGAGGATTGTCTATCTTATCTATAAGAGGCATGCACAGGGGGAGAGACACTGGTATTCTGTCTCAAAGTAAGTGCAACTGATATTAGGATCTGCAGTAACAGATAGTGAGGCAGGTCTTTGGACAAAGTACCTTTTCTATTGCCATGCATGGCTTGTGCTTGAAAAGGAGCATCTTTCAATAATCAGGACCTCAGGCACAAAGATGAGTTTGTAAAGCCCAATCAATTCTGTTTCTGAGAGTGCACAAAGTCCACTTGAGCAAACATCCTATGACAAGCCCCCCTTGTCAACAGCCAGTCAAGGTACAACTGCAGGGTTAAGCTACATATTGATAACTAATAACTAATACACCTTATAGAGGAAAAGTTAGCCAACCCATCATGGGTGTCAGATGGTTTTCTTGATTGGTTTCTGCAGATTATGCCAGACATTCACTTTTTACAATATTAAGTTACTGACCTGCATGTTAATGTCCCAAACTTGCTGTAACTGCAGTAAATACCCAGCACCCCTAGACTTGGTCTCTCAGTTTTGATCTCATGTGAGGCTGACTGGCGAGAATCCTTATTACACAGAGCTTATAATAAAGGCCTCCACGTGTTTGCATTGTAATAGGCTTCTTGTTGGTTGTTGGAGTCTCTGTGACAAAACATCTTAGTGCATTGACTGGAACCCCAAGACCCTCAGGACTTCCAACTAAAGGATTGAAAGGCTGGTTGTTAACATGCACCATTGTTGTTTTTGGGTCAGTGGCTTGTCTGCCAGATTAGTGTTTGTGTGCCTGGGTTTTCAAGTTTTTCTTGAGTATATGTGGAGGGAGATGACTAAATTGAACGTGGAACCCTGCTACAGTAGATATGCTGGAGAGTTGCAGCCCTGGAGTGCTTCAAAGATGTTCCAGAGCCTGGTATAGTGGATGGTGTGCATCTGGTCTTAATTTCTGGTAAGGTTAGAGCAGACTTGGAGCCTGCTACAGGGCTCACAGCTGCCATCCTGTCTTCATTTTCTCCTCTGTCCAAGTGGAGGAATCTGCTGGGTTGCCTCTACCAACCCCTTGAGGTTGTCTATTTTGTGTGTGGCACTTTGTTATTCTCTCACTGAGGAAATGAGACTGACTCCATCCTCATAGATTTAGTTACTAGCCTCACACCTTGGGTTAAATCCTCCTTAACAACAGGACCCAGACCCATTGACTAGTCCATGAAAGAGAGCTCTTCAAGACAGCATCCAGGGCAAAATCAGGCTCTGCCTACCTTGTTTTACAGGGTAGAAAGACAAAGACCTCATTTCCCACCTCCTGAACTACCCTCTGCCCAGTTCATATGTGACTCTGTAGTTTTGAACTTGGAGCTGTTATAAGATGAAGGTTGTTCTTCATCGATTCTAACAAAATTAGCATATCTTTTTTGGATCAGAGCCCCTGTCCTTTGTTGGTGGTCTTTTCCAGGTCTATGGGGCAATGTCCTTCTCTCTTCACCTTCCAGCTGTGTTAGATACCTGTTTGGTAGCACTCCCTTGGCAACCCAGTGTTAAAGATGCCTCACCCTAGGTCAGCACAGATTTTGAGCTCCCCATTCCAGTGTATCCTTGGCTGCTCTGAGTTTTCATTGGCCATTCCTTCAGTCTCTGCTCTAGCATTACCTCTGCATTTCCTTTAGACAAGACAAATTTTGTTCTGGGTGTCTCCAGTGTTGCGATTGAACCTGATCCTTCAGCTTTCTTCTCATGCTTCCATACATTCACCATTTGGACTCCGTCCCTAAATCACATAAGATACTGTGCACTCATTTGCTATTCAATGCTATGCTATTTTGCAAACCTGGTGTTTTTATACTTTTAACTTTATTCATTCTGTTTTTGTTTTTCTAGACTAAATTTCTCAGTGAAGCCCTTCCTGTGCTGATACTAGATATAGAAAGCACATAGGCCACGTGACATATTTTTGTTCAATAACAACATGTTTTTGTGCTGCTCTTAATCCACATCTTTAATTTTGAAATTTAGACAAATATATAGAATATATTCTATTTCTCCTAATGGCTTATGCTCATGTCATCGATATTATCTGATGCTTCAGATTCATTGAGTTGCAGGTTCATGATGTTCTTGAACTCTTGTGATTGTTTTGAAATTTTTGAATAAATGAGTGTGTTATGGCTGGGTGCATGAATGTGAATATCATGTGTGCCTCATCTTTACTGTTGTCAGAAGATGGTCTTGGAACTCTTGATCTTGAGGAAATGGACAGGTGTCGGTCCACATGTGTATGCTAAAAATTGACCACCATTATGTGGAAGACCAGCAAGATCTTTCGACTCCTTAGCTATATCTCCTGAACTATGTTCTTTATATACGATCAACATATACATTACTAATATTTTCATCTGCCCATTTTAACTGTTTAAACATGCATTCCCTTTTTTTAAAATTTAATTAATGTTGCTGTTTAAACTGGTTCATTTCTTGTTCATTGGAAATCAATAAGAACTGCAGTGAATGTATAATTCTTTGTATGAACTTCAGTAAAGAACTGTGAGTTCATTCTATCATTTTTGGTTCCTGATTTATTTTTGTAGCAGAGTGAGGTTTTTCACATGTAACGTTTGCTGTCCTGAAACTCATTGCATAGACTGAGCTGGCATCCAGCTCAATGACATACACCTGCCTGTACCTCTGCGATTAAAGACATGAGCAAATACACACAGCTTGCCCATCACCTTTGTAGTTAGTAATTGTTCATACAGCTTTTCAGATGTATGCTCAGTACAGTTGATCTGTTTCCCCCTGCCTATCCCTCTCAATTGCCATTTGTGTTGCAAGGCTGTATCCTATTCAAAGGGTTCACGAGTGACACAGGTGAACCCTATGTCAACGGTTCAAGTGTCAATATTTCAAGTTTCTTCTAAACTGACATGGTGATTATATTATAATTCGTGTGTCAGCAAATAAGTGGATGAGTCACGTGAATTATAAGATTATATTGTCTAGGAAGCATAACTTTACTTTGTAGTGATGTCAGTATCAGGCTTTTTGTCGTACACATATATGTGATATTTTAGGAAGCAGTGACTTATGATGATGTGCATGTGAACTTCACTTCAGAAGAGTGGAATTTGCTGGATCCTTCCCAGAAAAATCTCTACAAAGATGTGATGCTTGAAACCTATTGGAACCTCACTGCTATAGGTAAGAGTGAATTTTCTTTTGCATCTCAAAATAAGAGAAAAAATGTTTTTTTGGTTACTGATGATCATCTCTTATTTCAATAGAGAACAAGTAATATTGAGTTG
The DNA here is from genome assembly GCF_011762505.2 of Arvicanthis niloticus. Classification (NCBI taxonomy): domain Eukaryota; kingdom Metazoa; phylum Chordata; class Mammalia; order Rodentia; family Muridae; genus Arvicanthis; species Arvicanthis niloticus. Next base: position 930,609 of record NW_023044979.1, on the reverse strand, counting down.
AATAAATCAGGTTCATTTCTGTGAAAATTTAGAGTAACTTGATTTTGCCTAATTACAATACCATATCATTCATTTTCTGGTACCTTGGTTTCAGGCTATAATTTGGAAGTCCATCATACTGAAGAACAACAACATCAAACTTCTAGAAGTCATGAAAGGTAATTTTAATGTTTAAGCTGATACAAATATGCCTGTGAGGAAATTTTAATATTATCTGGAAGCTCTAAAGGAAATCAAGTGTGTAAAATATCAGTCCTATTATTGTAGCTATGATTATAATATTCTCCCAAACCTATGTACCTCAATGTCAGTTATCAGATTTGTGTTTGCAAGGCAATTCTGTAAGAAAAAAAGAAGGAAGCAATGCCTTAAGTGATTCCTTTATTCAATTTGTATCTCCATTAGAGCTATGTTGCATAACTACCAATTTGTATAGTCTCATAATATTTAGATGTTGCACATTGAATAGTGATAAACATGTGTCCATAACCTTCTAATAAGCAAATACTCCATGATTAAGTTGGAGATACTCATATTATTGTAGTGAAATTATCTAGTTTATAATGAGGTCAGTTTATGAGAGTCAAGAATGTTGTCGTGGAAAAACATTAATCATATCTACAATGAACAGAAAGTCAATGTGTGTGCATTCAGTGTGAAAACCTTTCAGTTATTCTTCTTTTTTAATGGGTGTATCAAGTGTCAGAATGGATGAAAACATGTGAGCCTAGGGATATTAAAAGGAACAATGTACCTCTATCTATTTCAGAACAATGAGAAGATATATAGTATTCTGCCTTTGGTAGACATTCTGAATATGATAGGTGTTTGCAGTTAATTGGTTTTCTGACTTTACTGGGAACATCCCCAAAGTCACATTGCAAAAAATCTCTATAGGTACTAGAAGTTTGGAAATTTTTCTGTTCATCCTGGTTCGCAGTGCTGCTGTGGTGTGTTGCACACTACGGAAAAATCTAAGAATGCAATCAGTGTTTTAATACTCTGAGTTGTTCCATATTTCTTCTGACATGTGAAATACATCATATAGAAATCTCATATAGAAAAAAGATGCTATAAATGTGAGCCATGTAATAAATATTCTTACCATCACAGGTATTTTCAAAGAGGTAAAACAACCCACAGTGAGCAAGTACAACTGTGAACATCAAAGTGATAAAACCTTAAGATCTGAGTGTTCTTTATTATTAGACCAACTGTAAAATTTATTCTTATTGGTAAAATGATTGATCAGGCTCATGAATGTTGTAAATCTTTGACATGTGCTAATTATTGTTTCAGATATGAAAGAAGTAATAATGGAGACAAACCACATGAATGTAATCAATGTGGTAAAGCCTTTTCATGTCACAGTCATCTCCAACATTGTAAGAAAACACATACCAGAGAAAAACCCTATAAATGTAAACAATGTGGTAAAGCCTTTGCAAGACATAGTCATCTCCAATATCATAAAAGAACACATACTGGAGAGAAACCTTATGAATGTAATCAATGTGGTAAAGCCTTTTCACATGACAGTCATCTCCAAAGACATAAAAGAACGCATACCGGAGAGAAACCTTATGAATGTAATCAATGTGGTAAAGCTTTTTCATATCACAGTAGTCTCCAATATCATAAAAGAACACATACTGGAGAAAAACCCCATGAATGTAATCAATGTGGTAAAGCCTTTTCATGTCACAGTACTCTCCGAAATCATAAAAGAACACATACTGGAGAGAAACCCTATGAATGTAATCAATGTGGTAAAGCCTTTGCAAGATCTAGTCATCTCCAATATCATAAACGAACACATACTGGAGAGAAACCCCATGAATGTAACCAATGAGGTAAAGGCTTTACACAAAAGGTCATCTCCAATATCATAGAAGAACCCATACCAGAGAGAAACCTTAGTTATGTAATCAGTGTGGAAAAACCCATTTATAACTGAGAAGTCTCCAAAGACATAAATGATCACATACTAGAGAGAAACTGTATTAATGTAATTAACATGGTAAAAGTCTTTTCACAAAGTTTTTTTTTTTTTTCACAAACCATAAAAGAACTCTTATTGGAATGAAACCTATGAATGTAAATATTGTGGTAAAAGACTTTTTATAAAAATTTTTCTGCAAAACATAAAAGAACCCATATTGGACCAAAGCATGGATGTAATCAATGTGCTAGAACTTTTGCATGTCCCACTAGTCTCGAAAGCATAAAAGATCCCATATTAAAAGAAACCTCATGAATATGATCAATGTGGTAAAGACTTTTTACAACCTTAGAGTGTTGCGGCCTGAGCTGCCCCACGTTGGGTGTGGAAATGTTAAGAACCACACTACCTCACGTTTGGGGGCCAAAATGTCACAGACTGCTCTGTCAATGTTGGAACCCGCACTACCAAAAGCCCTCGGGGCTAAGTTGTTAGAGCCCACACTGCCCCAAGCTACTCCGGTCCTCGGGTCAGGGTTCAGCAAGAGAGAGAGTGAGGATGGGCATGAAGAATGGAGACCAGACAGAGTGTGATTCAATCCTGTTTATTCTTCAGTCTCTCTTCTTCTCTCTAAGTCCCAAGTCTTGAGTTCCTAGTCTTTAGTTCCTAGTCTCTAGTGCCTCCAAGTTCCAAGTTCTTTCTTGCAAGTTCTAAGTGCCTAATATCTAATAATCTTCTTTCTAGTTCTCTAGTCCAAGTGTCTTTGTCCTCAAGTTACCATCTGGAAATGTAAAAAAAAAAAAAAAAAAAAAAAGCTTTTCCCCCCTAAAACCAAGAACCAGCATTAGGACCCTGTGTTCCCAAGTGATTGTTGGGGTGCATTCTCTTGTAAGTTTTTAAACTCTAATTAAAAAAAAAAGTCTTTTGGCAATATTTTCCAACATAATACTATATTAAGTATTTGAAAACTTCCAATCATGCACCTCAATCACTATCACGTTTACTTCCCAATCCTCCTGTTCCCACTCCCCTTCCCTTGTGACGTCACCCCTACAAAGAACAAAAAGAAAGAGAAAAATAATAAATGGAAAAACCCAAGTCCATTTTGTGTTGTCATATACACTCACTGGAGCATGGACGGACTCCCAGTGGCAGCCCCCCAAGGGAAGATGAATCCTCCAACTGTGCCTCCCACCAGAAGCCATCAATGTGGAGAGCTATGCTTCAACACCCTATCACAGTTTTTAAGAGTTCTCTGAGGCTGGAGAGATGGCTCGGTGATTAAGAGCACTTACTGCTTTTCCAGAGGATCTGAGTTCAATTCCTACCAACAGTATGGTGGCTCAGAACCATCTGTAATGATTAATTCCCTCATCTGGTCTGTTTGAAGAGAGCAACAGTGTACTCACTTGAAATGAGTTAAAAAACAAAACAAACAAAAACTCCTTTGTTGTGTTGTGTTGTGGTGTGGTGGAGACAGGGGTTGTCATTGAAGCCTTCTGCAGTCCTCATTTTGAACTATGCATATGCAGACATCACCACTACTTTGAGAGTAGCTTCCTTGCCCTTTACAGTCAGCGGGTGCACAAATCCTGGGCTTCTACATGCTTTCTGGCAACAGCACAGACTAAGAACTTGGTCTCTGGTGGCAGTACAACCTGCGAACATCACTGTGGCTATCAAAGCAAGAGCCAAGGATCAGTGTAGTCTCTGGAAGAAGTATGGACCATGGAGTTCTTTCTTTCAAGGAAGTCAAATCTAGTAAAATGAACCATTCTTCATCACGAACATCAGAGCCAGGGCAGTCATGCAGCTGGGCTTGTTCCAAGGTCTGAGGCTGAGTGCACAAGCTCCAGACTGCTGCACAACATCCTGACAACCCTCCTTGATGGCACATGCCTTTAATCCCAGCACTTGGGAGACACAGGCAAGGGGATGATGGTAATGGAATAGCAATCAATAATCAATGCTAATCAATTGTTAATTATCAATACTAATTGATAATCAATAACGATCAATAATTGATGGTGCATGCCCATCCCAGCACTCAGGAGGCAGAGGCAGGCAGATTTCTGAGTTCGAGGCCAGCCTGGTCTACAGAGTAAGTTCCAGGACAGCCAGGGCTACACAGAGAAACCCTGTCTCAAAAAACCAAAAAAAAAAAATGTGTTTTTTTAATACCAGTGGTGGTTTCTATTCCCAATAAAGCAGACCTCCCAGAGGAGGGAAGGGTCGCTCTCTGGGATTTTCTCAGTCTCAAGACACTGACCTCATCCGGAGGGTGGATCCCTCAATAACCTCATCTGGATGAACCAAACGTCCTAACTTAGAAGCAGACTTAATGGTGGGTTCTCCATCCTTCCTCTGGCTGGTTCTTGACAACAGACCCATAAGATCAAAGGAAATGGGTAACAAAAGGACAATTCAGTGATGTCCAGGGTAAATCTAGAGTCTGGTGTTAAACAGATCTCCAGTGCCTTTTGCTCAAAATTAAGAAATCACAAAAGGAGGCATTGTGTAGATAAAGCTGATAGACACTTGAAAGAAAAGGCTATGAGAAAATCAGGGATGCCTGCGATTTTCACAGGACTGCAGCAGAATGAGCGTCCAGGACTGGAAGAGCACAGGTGCATTGTGGGTAAATCTTGGAGATTAGTTCAGGCTCCGGGAGCCAAACCTTGTGGCACCTATCCAGGTTGTCTAAGTTCCTTCATCCTTCAGACTCCTTTAAGATGTAAGAGTTCCTGAGGTCTCCAAGGTATCCCCGCCTTCTCACTCTGGTTAACTGCTCTCCCCCAGCATCCTTAGTGTCTCTTCCATCATGACCTTGCAGAGGTCAGCTGTGAGATATGTACCTGAAAGGTAATATCCTAATGTTCTTTTTTAAGGCTGCATGTCTCGTTAGTGTGAATTTGAGGTAGTTTCTGAGGCTTTGGTGTACCTATCCATTACTCTGGATACCATTATTTAGATTTATTATTCATTCTTAGTTTTAGGTTTATTATTCTTAGTTTTCAGGTAATGAATAACACATAACAATGACAAATGTTCTTCTTCTTCTTTTTTTTTTTTTTTTTTTTTGAGACAGGGTTTCTCTGTGTAGCCCTGGCTGTCCTGAAACTCACTCTGTAGACCAAGCTGGCCTCGAACTCAGAAATCTGCCTGCCTCTGCCTCCCTAGTGCTGGGATTAGAAGCATGCGCCACAACCACCTGGCTAACAAATGTTCTTAAGGGAGACGTTTGCTTAGTGTTGAGTATCTTTGTCTGAAAAAGGATCGCCTTATTTCCCTCACGCCCTGGGTGTCTACACATATCTACCACCTAAAGCATTCCACATGCATTTATATGTATTTGTTGAGAAACGAAAACTAATTTAATGAAGTTTTCTCACAAGTCCTTTCCTAGAGATAGAAATAAATGCTGATCTTAAAGCTGGATGTGGTGGTGTTCTTCTGTATCAGGGTATTAGGAGTTCAATCCATCCTTGGGCAACAAAGCCAGTGGGGTGATATTAAAGGGGGGGTGGTCAGGAATACAGTTCTGGACATAAATCTTGATTCTGCACCAACAAACTACACAGTAGTTGGCAATTTATTTAAACGGTTTATATTCTGGTATCATGAGTAAAATGCCAGTTACAGGATTAAATTACTTGAATTTGTGATATGTAAACTTGCTTTAAGTTTGATGAAAGTACAGTATTCAATAAATGTGAGTGTCCTATCCCCATCCCCACCAGACTCTGAGGGATTATTTTCCTCTTTGCCATACAGAATACTTACTAAAAACTAAAGAAGTTGCCAAGAGTACATGTGTTACACAAATCACCCTATAATTTACAGAAAATGGAGAGCTAGTTGTGGGATCAGAGGAGGCTCTGAATGTGTGAAGTCCTGAGGTGGGCCTGCCCCTAGTAAAGTTCAGAGAGATAGAGAGGCCTTTCCTCCTCAGGGAATCTAATGCAAATGTTACAGTGTGTGCAGAAAATGTCCATCATGGTGTTCTTCCCCCTCAGCCCCCAGATAGTCACAGCCTAAAGTCAACCTCCCTACACACAGCCTACTCCTATAAAGATCAGCTAAATCCTTTGAGTTTGAGGCCAGAAGATCCACAGAGTGAGTTTCAGGACAGCCAAGGCATCCTGAAGTGTGTGTCCACCTTCTTGCCTGTTATAAGACACGGGAGAGACTCTTTCTTTATTTTATTTATTTTATATTTCATATTTTATATTATATATTATATATATTTTTTATTTTTTTAATTTTATATTTTATATTATATCTGTATATTATATTTTATGTATGTAACTATTTCATATTTATATTTAATTTTATATTTTACTTTACTTTTATTTTTATTTTATATTTTATATTTGATGTATTATATAGTTTATTTTTATTTTATATTTTATATTTATGTTTTATATTTTACATTTTATATTTTATTGTACATATTAAAATTTAAATTTTAGTTTATTTTATATTTTATATAATATTTTTTATATTTTATATTTATATTCATATTATATTATATATAATTTATTATATTTTATATTTACCTTTATATTTTATATTCTTTTATATTTTACTTTGCTGGTTCCTTCTCTAAGACCTGATGTGGCCTGGTCTTCAGTTGAAGCATTTTGTTATGAAGAACTTGTCAACAGCTTGCTTGAAATGAAGGATACAGAAGAAAGGTGTCCAGTGCTACCTAAAAGGAATTGAAATAATACGAGTTTGAAAAAGTGAGGGTATGTGAGGAGATTTCCACGGGTTCACATGATCACAGGACTTGTGATTAAAGGCATGTGCCATGAATTATTGATCATTATCGGTCATCAACTAATTGATAACCAATATTGATAATTAATTATTGATCACCATTTATTGATTATTGATTAGCATTGATTATTGATCGTTATTCCATCACCATCATCCCCTGCCTCTGTCTTCTGAGTGCTGGGATTAAAGGCGTGCGCCACCACTGGCCGGCAAACTTAAAAATTCTTACACTTAAGATGAAGAGCAGAGAGCTTGTGCCTTTGGAAATCGGGAAATGGTTATGGCTTGAAAGTTTTAAGTATCATAATGAAAAAAAAGTTGAAGATGCTAGAGCTCGCTCCAAAGTCACCGAGATGTCAGTGGTAGAGTGTAAGGATGCTGGGCTTGAGTTAGGATGGGAAGCTACAGAGCTTGGGGACACCACGCCTTCTGTCGGTCTGCCATGCTCAAAACATGCACTGTCCTCCACGGAGGCCTCTGAAGCTTTGAGAACTTTTCTGCAGCAACCTGTTTTAACATTTCGGTACCTTTCTGCTAATATTTAATTGAAATTAAAAAGTCAAATATATTTTTCCTTACTCAAGCTTGCCCCTCAAGGCTTGCTTAGCCTTTCTTATCCCAGGACTACCTGCTCAGAGGTGAGCCCATTGGTGACCCAGATCCTCACCAATCTTTTTTTTTTTTTTTTGGTTTTTCAAGACAGGGTTTCTCTGTATAGCTCTGGCTGTCCTCTAACTCAGAAATCCACCTGCCTCCGCCTCCCAAATGCTGGGATTAAAGGCATGCGCCACCACTGCCGGGACTCACCAATCATTAAACAAGAAAGTGCTCCTTAATTTTTGTATTTCTCAGATAACCCATTTGTGTCGACATGAAACTAGCTAGTCATTTCCAGCGTGCACACTATAGCTAGCCAGTTCCAGTGTGCACACTCTAGCTAGTCAATTCCGGCGTGCACAGTCTAGTATAGTTAGTGACCACTTAGCTTTCTTGTTTGTTGGTCAAGGGTAAAACAAGTAAGTTGTCAGTGTAATGACTGTTTACACTGATAGTAAAAACCTTAAGACCCAAGAATCACAGCACACGTAAAGGTTCCTGGTTTTGCTTGGTGTAAACTGGTAAATAAACAGTGAAATAGTAGAAAGGACAGAACACACAACTCTGTTTTTATACACCAGGGAAGCGCACAAGCGCAGCTCGCCCACGACCACAAATTATGTATCTGGAGAAATGGCAGGGATCAGAACACTGCCGCGTGTGAATGCAATGGGTGAACATTGCTCTGGGGAAACCACTTTCTTGATCATAGTAACTCTCCTGCCAAGTAAGTATGCCTTCCTGACACCCAGAAGAGACTCACACCCGCCGGCGCTCCACCCTTAACGCATGGTCACTTCGCCCCACCCCGTGGCGGCCTCCCCGAAGCACACGCGATCCCTGAGCTCCATTGACACCCGCGGACTCGCTCTCTCTCCCACACCCTGGCGAAATCTCTCGCGTTTTCCCAGCGGCTGCGGCCGGGGCGGGCCCTGCACGACCCTCATCTGCATAAACCCCGCCCCTGTCAGCACTCAGAGGTGACAGTCACATCCCTAACTTTCGCTGCCCGATTCGCGGGCCCTGTTGGACTTTCTCGCTTTGCGCAGCGCTGGAGGGATGAAGGACCAGAGATGAATCATCTTGCATCGTCTCCCATCCCTCACTAGCCGACCTTCCCTCCCCCCGCATACCTCCCCAGGTTCCAGCATCCTTGTGGCTGACTGAGGTATGGACGAATGGACGCCCATCTGCTCCAAGTCGGAGACTGTCGTCAGGCAGCGCAGGAGCCTGCCCTACCGCAGAGGTCTCCTCCCTACAAAGATCTCCAGAGATCTCCCAAGGCTAGACTCTCTCTGAATCCCAGCCACAGGACTCAATGGATGGCCATCCATTCTCTTTCATCAAAAACTCATTGGATTCTCTGTAGAATTGAAAAAGATAGTCGCTTCCTTTGTCTTGATTTTATTTATTTATTTACTTATTTAACTATTTATTTATTCATTTATTTATCTATTTATTTATGTATCTATCTATCTATTTATTTATTTATTTATTTATTTATTTATTTATCTATCTATTTATTTATCTCCTCCCTGCGCTGCTCCGACTTGTCTCCACCGACGGAGTTTAAAGGTCTCCTGATTTATTTACCTGTCGCTTTCTGTGTTCTCTTCTACAGAAACATCATGAAACTGACACTGAGTTGTAACGTCGGTATGTGGGGTCATCCAAGTCTGGGTTCCTGGCCCAGGGGATCCAACATGCCCTCTCTGGACCTCCTCCGACTCACACACATATATGCAAAATAAAGAAGTACACTTCGTGTGTCTGTGTTGTGTGTGTGAAGGAGGAGCGGGTGTGTGTGCCACAGCTTGCGTGTGGAAGTCAGAGGACAATTTGTGGTAGTGAGATCTCCTTCTTCAGTGTGGGCTCAGTCAGGCTTGATGGCAGCTGCCCTTACCTATTATGCCACCTCTTTGGCCCCTTGAAATCTCTCTCTCTCTCTCTCTCTCTCTCTCTCTCTCTCTCTCTCTCTCTCTGTGTGTGTGTTTGTGTGTGTGTGTTTCTGTCTCTGTCTCTCTCTGAGACAGGGTCTCTCAACAAAGCCCCGGCTGTGCTGGAGTTCATTATGTAGACCAGGCTGGCCTTGAACTTACAGAGAGTCTCCTGCCTCTGCCTTTCCAGTGGTTCAATTAAAGGTGTGAGCTCCCTCCCCCCCCACACACACCAGGCTTTTGTTTATTTGTTTGTTTTGTTAAGGCTTCTCTAGGTAGCCTTGGCTATCCTAGAACTCACTCTGTAGACTAGGTTGGCCTTTAACTCGAGAGCTTTTGATTAACTAGTTGATCCAATTTTTAAGTCCTTGCTTTTTGGACAGTTAACCAGTAAACAGATACTGGTGAGATAGCTCAGCGGTTATAGACCATCTGCTCATTCAGAAAACCAGTGTTCAAGTCCCAGCAAAGACATGGTGGCTCACGACAAATGGATCTGATGCCCTCTGCTGGCATGCAAGGGTACATGCAGAAAAAAGCCATCTAAATAGAATTAGCAATCAGTTAACCAGTAAAGGGCAATTTCACTTAGACAATGTTACTACTGCTTGGTGAGGTAACCTGTGGAGTGTCTAACACTTGAGTTGTTTTATTTGTTATTTAGGGGAAAAGGGCAAGAGATCTATTAAGTTCTACTTTCAGAATAAGCTGGAGCTAAAGAGATGGCACAATTGTTAAGTGTGCTTGCTGCCCTTGCAGAGGAGCAGAGTTTAGTTTGGTTACCCATTGAACCAGAATCAGAAATTTTAAGGCCTATTTGGAGTAATATTTAATACACTTATCCATGGTTTCAGTTACTTGCAACTATAGTCCACTTCAGAAAATTGTGTGTGTGTGTGTGTTTGTATATGTGTGTTTGTTTGTGTGTATGTGTGTGTGTGTGTGTGTATCAGCTCTAATCCAACAATGCTACATGGAAACTTCCAGAAAACACTCCATAAGTTTAAATCAATACTGTACTTAGCTGTACGTTGTCACCTCTTATCACCTCACACTATTTTGTCAAAATGAATCCTCCATCTTTCTTTATAAACTAGAATAGGGTCCAGACTTTGGGCACCTTTGACATCAGGATAGGAAGCTGAGAAAAGTAGTCATACACAAGCCCGAACCTCTTCTTGCCTCTGCAGCAGTCTGCAGTGTATATAATTTATTGAAAAGCCTCAGGTGTATGGGGATCATGAATTGCAGTCAGGATTTGCTTTCAGAAATGCCATCTAGGGGTCCAATGAACAAACAGAAAAATGTACAACGGTAAACATTCTTTTAACATTCAGGTCTGACTTTGATTTTTCATTTTGCTACTTAATTCCTGTGAGAATTCAGAAGGGGTAGAGGAACCATCCTGAGCCTTGGTCTCCTTAAACACAAAGGAGGATACTAGGACTTCTCTTACAAGGTGACTGTGTAGATCAGCTGTGATAACCTTTATGGAGCTTAGCTCTGAGGAGATAGACATTCAGTACATCATAGCTGTTTCTATTATCCATATAAAGTTGTCCTTGACTAAATTCACATGAAAATGACAGAGGAATTGAAGGTCAGCAACAGAGTAAGCCCCAAAGACTAACTTGTGACCAACATGGCTACCTAGCAGCTTTCCATCATGCAGGACTGAATCCTCCCCGCAAAACAATGGTGAAATGGGGAGGGTATTCATAATAAAAAAAAAATACCTGGCTGCTGCTTCCAGTTGTTCTTTCCTATAAAGAGAAAGAGAGAAAGAGAAAAGGACCCATAAATGGCATGAAATAGTTAATCTTGCCCCAAATCTGTCTTAAAGCTTCATGTAGAAGGTAAAATAGGATAAATGAAAAAAGCAACATTTTGGAACAGGATGCTAGATATGGAAGGAAACCAAGGGATGAGGCACTTTGCCATGTGCCCCATGCCCCTGCCACCACCATTTTGTCCTATGCTCCCAAGTTTGTCTTAGCTGCTTATTCATCCAGGAAGTGGGTGACTGCCTACTCAGCACCAGGATCTGTCACTCAACTTAGATGGTTTGTTTTGCAGTTGAGGCAGATAAGGACACCACGACTGCCAAATGTAGTTGCTATACTCCCATCCTTCTCTACCATCATGGTCAGCACTGTTTAGTGCTGTGTTCACAGCAGCGTTATTTCATGTCTTTTCTCTCATCAGCTATTATTGTAAGCTCTGGTGTTTTGGATGTGTCAATTAAGCCTTACAACAACTCTAAGAGTAACTACTATTTTCATACTATTTTTTTTTCTGTTGAGAAAGTGGAGGAACAAAGAACCGCATAAGATTTCAGATGTAAAGCAGTAGAGTTGTTATCCCAAACCAGGCAGTGTGTCTCTAGAATATGCCCTGTAGTGATGGAGTACAGCACATGCTGGCCACATATTCACTACTCAGAGCCTTTGCTCAGCTTTGCCTAGAATTTTCTACCCCCTTTCTCTACATAGAACTGTCTTGCCCATCCATCAAGTCCACTGGGCTGAGACTCAATCCAGACAGGCTGTTCTAGCTCTGGGGTGACCAACAGTGGTTTCCTAAGGCTGTAATTTCAGAACTTGGTGTCTTTCTTTCTTATTTCATCTCCATTGTGTTTCATAGACTCCTCCAGTCAAGACTTAATCATCATAGATTGAATAAACTGCTATGAATCCAGTACCAAGACAGATACAGTTATTTCTTACTTTATTTCACACTCATTTCAACTCCTTCAGAAATGGGCATTGTTTATACAAATATCCCTTGACCCAACCTGTGGGATGCAGGTGAAGATGTGCCAGAGTACCACATACTTCTTTCTAAAATAACTTTTTCTTCCCATAGTCAAAATGGAAAGAACAAGAGTATTGGCAGAACTGGGGTCTGGTTTTTGTTCCACTGTGTACCTGCCAGATCACATCAGGTATTAGTCTCAGTGTTCTGACACTTCAGTAAGAAAAAATGGTCATAAGAGACGAAGAAAGAGAGGTCCAACAGAAATCACAAATGAAGAAAAAATTTCTTTCTTTCTTTTTTTGTTTGTTTGTTTGTTTTTAGAGACAGGGTTTCTCTGTATAGCCCTGGCTGTCCTGGAACTCACTCTGTAGCCCAGGCTGGACTTGAACTCAGAAATCTGACTGTCTCTGCCTCCCAAGTGCTGGGATTAAAGGGTTGAGCCACCACTGTCCAGCTCAAAGGTTCATTTTTGAAAATAGATTTTATATGACAATACAGTAAAATTCTACTTGAGGGGGGAAAAATAAATATTTCAAAAACTAAGGTCTGGTGAGAGATAAATGAAGCATCTGTTGCCAAACTTGATGACCTGGGTTTCACCAATTCCCAGGTTCCACATGGTAGAAGGGGAACTGACATCTGCAGCTTGCCCTCTGGCCATCACATGTACACCGCAGCATCCCCCCACCAAACACACTAAGTTCACAGCCACACAGTGAATTTTAGAGCCCCTTCCTCAACAGTATATGAGTTTGAACAAAAATATTCCACAGTCACTCTAACTATTGGATCTGCACTCACTGCAGTACTTTCTGACTTTAGGTGAGCTATGCTGTTGCTCTCAGACTCAGCTTGAGGGTAACATAAGAAAGTCTCTCAATGGGTTGTTTCAATGAGAGATGATTGTTTCAATGCAACTAGAGGATGTAAAAATATTTACCAAATTTACTTGTGCCACAGACCAGCATTTTCAACAATATTCAATGGAATACTGTAGTGTTGTAGAATACTGGAAGATGGGCCTACCACAGACTGGTCTTAAGAGGCTAGAGTCACTTTTTTTTTAAAGGTTTAAAATATATAATATATAATATATAATATATAATATATAATAATGTATAATATATATAATACATATAATATATATATTTGATGAGTACAGCACAATTGCTCTCTTCAGACACACCAGAAGAGGACACCAGACTCCATTACAGATGGTTGTGAGCTACCATGTGGTTGCTGGTTCCTGGGAATTGAACTCAGGACTTCTGAAAGAGCACTTGGTGTTCTTAACTGCTGAGCCATCTCTCCAGCCTAAGTCACCACTGCTTGTAAATTCAGAATATACATCAGCATTGCAGGGTCTCAGACAAGTCCTAAGACTTTGTAACCCTTGCTCTTTGGAAGTGGCCGGATAAACCCATGCAGTGATTGTGGAGATGAAGGCCTACATCCCAGGACTCCAAATCTTGTGACTTTTCTATAGGGAAGGTCTCTGTGTTTACGATGACTCCTGTGCACAAATGCATTAAAGTGGGGTGGTATATAAGCAATGTTAACTGTGTTGGTACTTTGGAAAGTTTGTTAATAACATCATCTTATAATAGATATTTTATATTGTTAACTTGTCTGGGCTCCAAAACTCAGGAGTTTCCACTTAAAAGCTTAGGACAGACACTAGAGTTCTGGCTTAGCCCTTAGCTAAGAATCTGCCCACTATTCTGACCTCCGTGGACACTAGGCACATGCATGCATGCATTCGAGCAAAACATTTACACACATGAAAATAAGTAAATTGAAGAAGAGGAGGAGAAAAGAGAGAAGAGAGAGAGAGGAGAGAGGGAGGGAGAAAGGAAGGAAAGGCAGCTTTAAGCAGACCACAGAAATGGAAGCCTGTTTTACTGTATTTACTTAAAATGACCGCGAGGGGGCGGGCTTTCCTAAATGGCAGCAATTTAGATTAGCAGGTTTAAAGGCGATTGGAGAAGAGGGAAGAATGTGAAGACATGATAGTGTTTAAAGTATTAAAGCCTCCGGGCAGTGGTGGCACAAGCCTTTAATCCCAGCACTTGGGAGGCAGAGGCAGGGGGATTTCTGAGTTCGAGAACAGCCTGGTCTACAGAGTGAGTTCCAGGACAGTCAGGACTACACAGAGAAACCCTGTCTCGAAAAAAACAAAAAAAACAAAAAAAAAAGAAAAAAAAAGAAAAAAAAAAGAAAAAGAAAACAATGTATAAGATTATTATATTAAGATAAATTAGGAGAGGACAGAAAAAAGAATTTGTAAAATTTATGGATGGAAAATGATTCTAAAAGCATCGAGAAAAAGTTCAACTAAATTTTTAGCACCGGAAAGGACATCCTGACAGCTGAAATCCAGTAAAGGTGAGGGAGGAACTGAAGGAAAGACCTAACATCCCTGCCCTCCTCATCCAGTCCTGCAGCTGTAAATTATTATTTTTAATCATTATTATTATTTAATATTATGTAGGAAAGATCTAACATCCCTGCCCACCTCATCCAGTCCTTCAGCTTTAAATTATTATTTTTATTATTATTATTTAATATTATGTAGGAAAGACTTAACATCTCTGCCCACCTCATACAGTCCTGCAGCTTTAAATTATTATTTTAATTATTATTATTATTATTTAATATTATGTAAATGTCACTAACCATCAAAGGTATAGTTCACTACCAGACCTCTCTCCTGAAAGGCCGAGTTTTACCTGTGCACCAGGACATCTCCACTTCGGATCTATTCTAAGGCAAATTTAACAAAGCACTAACCAAACTCCTGTATATAAACTATTTTGACTCTGAAAACCTGTAACATGTGAAGTCTTTTTCAACCATTTTAACATGAACCCGTCCTTTTAGATTTCAGGCTCAAAAATCTCACGAGCCATACCATTCTCAGGAATTCTAATTCTCATCTGAGGCAACTCCATCTTTACTTGCTCCTGTAATACTCTCCTAATGCTGCGACCTTTCCTGACCACATTATGATCTGATCAACAATGCCAGATTTAATACACAGCCAAGCTCACATCTATGCTAAGATCATGCTCAACATACATGTATCATACAAAATAAATGTGTAATTCCTGACCATAATTGCATGTGCTCTGCCTTCTCTCTAACTCTGATTCTTAGCGTTTACTTTCCTTTGTTACATTCTTGACTTCCTTCGAACAAGTTAGATGAATCCCCATGTTATGATTTAGTATGGCTCATTTCCTCTACTTGAAAACAAGTCTAGATACTTTGGAGATATATATATATATATATATGCATGTATATATATAATGCATACATATATAATATATTACATATATTATGTATATTACATACATATATTACATATATTGCATACATATATAATATATTACATATATTATATAAATTACACATATATTACATACATATATTACATATATTACATACATATATTACACATATTACAAATATATTATATTACATACATATATTACACATATTACAAATATATTATATTACATATACACATACATATATCACATACACATATATATTATATATTGCATATATATTACACATATTACATAATATAATATATATTACACATATATATTATATATATTACATTTATATATTACATATTACATATACATATATAAATTATATATTATATATTACATGTATATTACATATATTACATATGTATATATTAAATATTACAAATATATTAATATGTGTATGATAAAATAATATATACATATATATTACATATATATAATATATATGTAAGATCCTTCAAATTTATTAATGAAAACTAAAAGATTATGTTTTAAAAAACAGCATATTATCTGCAACCTACTCCTAATCTCTGTTGAAGTGACCTATGGTCCTTATTAGAGGATCAGTCCAATTATGTAGGGGCTTGTACTGCACAGTGCTGGACTTTCTTTTTGTCCTTTTTAAATTTTTTCAGACAATTACATTTCCCCCTTTGCTTTCCTCCTATATTCTGCCCTTCTTTTCTTTTTATTCATTTCCTCAATGAATCTAGTTGTTGCTGTGAGCCTCTGTGTGTGCCCGTGTGCATATTCCTAAGCATATAAATATTTCCTAAGTACTTTATATTTAGTAATTCAGTATTACAAAATGAACAAATAAATGTCTTCACAGCTAGGTGTCTGTAAACAATATTTTGCAAAGGGCAATTGTTCAAGAAAACTGCTGAAATAATTAGTAGGCAATTCACAGAAAAGAGAATCTTAAAGGAATAGAAAAAGAAATCACATATGCTAAGAAGCAAAAAATGTAAATTATATAAGAAGCATATGTAAAATTAAATTTAAATTTAAATTTAAATTAAAAATGTAAATTATATTAATGCCCACTAAGTAGACAATGAGCAACACACAATTACCAAATACAAAAATGCAACAGAACCTGAGATTTAAAATTTAGTACGGCTGGGACTGGTGCTGTATACATCTAATCTCAGCGCTTGGAAGGGGGATCTGGAGTCCATATCTGTGAGTTCAGTCAGCTTGGTCTACATAGCCAGTTCTAAGTTAGCTGGGGTTACATAATGAGACCCTGGGCCAAAAAGAGTTACAAGAGGCTGATTAATCAGTGATGAAATAAAGCATTTGCCTGACTTTCTACCTCAATTTTTGACTTTGTACCTCAAGTACAGAAACAAGTCACTTCTGTGACAGGGAAATGTAAACACTGATAATATAGTAAATAACACTAGGTGTATAGACATTAGACATTTCCACTTAGAGACAAATGATATAAATGAAAAAAATATAGATGTAAGATTGACTTCAGAATAACCCGGAGAAGCTGATGTAGAAGAAAGCAGATGGGACTCTGCTTTCTTTCTTTAGCCATAAACACCAGGGGAAATCAAAATCCTTGCTTTTTGTAATATTATTTTCTATTGTTTATTATTTTAAATGTTCAATAAGAGTACAAGTTAAATTTATTATGGTTAATCTAATCAGGTTTTGAAAGCATGTTGTGTACATGCTTTAAATAACAATACTGCCTCTGATTTAAAGGTTCTTAAACCAGTTGAAAAAAGTCACGCTTAATACTATTCAGTATGTCGTAAACTTAAGAACAAAACCAGTTGATAATGTTTATAATTATACACAGGACTTAAACTGAACTGATTGTCCCTCTCCATGAACATAATTGAATATATCTAAGATTAATAAGTGTGTTTATAAATAGCCTCAGGCATCTTTTCTTCTATCCTTCTAAGACTGTATATATAGATGCAACATATACATCTCATGGAATAAAAATACATGCAATTACATAATCTATGAAATCAGTTGAAGTAAATACTCAAAACAACCAATAGAAAAACACTGAACACTAAACCTACTGGATATTTTTCTAAAAGAAAATTCATGTTTGTAAAATACAACATTTCGTCTTTGCTTTTAAAACATGAAAGGTAGCCAAGTAAACGTTTTACTTTATTGCAGACATAATCTGTACAAGTATGTCATATGTGAGATACGGATTAATAATATTAATTAATAACATTAATATTATTATATGTAATATATAATACATTATATATTATATATAATCAGGGTTAGGGTATATATATATAATATAATATATAATAATAATATATAATATATAATATAATTAATATAATAATATATAGTATAATATATTATATATTAATATTATTACATTTTATATTATATAATATATAGCCAAATAAACGTTTTACTTTATTGCTCACATAATCTGTACAAGTATGTCATATGTGAGATATGGATTAATAATAGTAATTAATAAAATTAATATTATTATGTGTAATATATAATACATTATATATTATATGATATATAATCAGGGTAAGGGTATATATATTATATAATATATAATATAATAATATTATATAATATAATAAATATATAATACTATATAATATTATATATTAATATTATTACATTTTATATTATATAATGTATAACACTGTTATATAATATTAATATTATTGATATTATTAATATTATTAATCCAACCTGCTGTTGGATGGTTATTGTTCATTATTTTATCTTATGAATGTGCATACACATATATAAATGTATACATTGGTTGATAGTCTTCAGTCTTCGTGCTAAAACTCCACTTCCTTCCCAACATCTTCACTTCACTATAAAGAAGCAACTGCAAAAGATGAAATTATATTTTAAGTATTGCTTTCTAGATCTCACCTAGGTAAATTCTAATGGTGATAATGCCTCAGCAAAGAAAACAGACTATTATTTGTATACACGCCTATTTGAGGGTAAAGAGAGGGGAGAATGAAACTGAGAGATTTAAAAATACTGTACCTTTTCTTGGAACAAGTGAGGTGAATCCCCATGTTGTGACTTAGTGTCGCTCATGTTCCCTACTTGAAAATTAATTGACGTTAAAATTTAAATAAGAATGGGAAGGAAATGAAACTGCTAGTTATTCAGAACATCAATATATAGATGCTGGTAGGTCCTGGGAGATTCTTGTTAATTAAAATTACTTAGAAGCTAGATTCTTTGTCAGTGGTAATCAAATAACAAAATCTATTTAAAAGAAACCAACTGTTATATTGGAATATAAAAAAATAAATATAACAAATTAAATATAAATATATATAAAATAAATATAAAGAAATCTTGGAAATAAGCTTCCATTTATGGAACTAAATATAAAATATTTACAACAAGGAATAGACTGAATTGGTCCAAGCTCTGGGAAGGTCACAGGAAGAGAAATCCCTGGAAGATCACTTTGGTTTGAATGTTTGGTAGTTTGGTCAGCGCAAGCCACCACCTTTTTTCTCTCTACTAAACTTTCAATATCTTTGAAGTCAGAATCAAAAGCAGCATTTGACAGGCCAGTTTCTTTCAATCTCCAATACTGTTTTTTTTTTTTTAGGACTGGAAGCAAAGCATTCAATAAACTACAAACAAGATGACAAAAAAAAGAGAGATCTCTGTCATAAACACACTATTGTAGTTCTTTGGTACAACAGGAAAAGTATTACAATATCATTAAAATGATACTGTAAAATTAAATCATTAAATGATTTAATGGTGTAGTTTAATTTGTGATTTAATTTAATTAAATCATTAAATCATTAAATGATTTCCTATGTAACTTTACTTGACAAATTCTCTAAGCCTGCACCAAGTCTATGTGAGGCCAAACTGTCCTTTTAAAAAAAACTTTCTCTGTTCACTCTCTCCCTTAATACTCATGAAAATATTAATATTAGTTTTTTTGCAATTCAAATTTGTCTTGTAGAAAATTGAAAATATTAATATTCTTTTTTTCACTATTCAAATTTGTCTTATAGGAAATTGAAAATATTAATATTAGTTTTTTCAGAATTCAAATTTGTCTTGTAGAAAATTGAAAATATTAATATTAGTTTTTTCACAATTCAAATTTCTCTTGTAGAAAATTGAAAATATTAATATTAGTTTTTTCACAGTTCAAATTTGTTTTGTAGGAAATGTTCTACAGGTGGTCCAGGTACTTTCTATGTGATTCTGCGTGTCTATACGCAGCTGGAACCCTGTCATCATCTAAGCCCAGAGCCTCCATGGCTTCTTCACAGTCCATGAAGTTAGACTTACAACAGTTGCATCATTATCAAATGTGGATATTTTGGTATATGACATATACAGTATAGTATAGTAACTACACAGAGATAGAAGGTGAGTGTGGGAAAGGCCTGGGGATCTGAGGAGGGGAGGACAGCTACGGCTCATAGATTTATAGATCTCTGCACTTTTGGCAACTGTACTGTTCTGGGGAGTAAAATTACTAGGTCTGAAAGTGTGATGAAAGCCTTACTTTTGATGTTGGGAGTATTCCCATAGTCTCAAGATTGGAACTGAAACTCAGGGAAAAACAGGAACTCAACTGGGGGGCAATAGAATGTCAAGTGTAAATTCCCTTCCTGGGGCATCATCCTGCAACAGGATGTTTTGTTCTTTTGTTTTCTTTTTTTTTTTCTTGTTTTTTTTTCAGACAGTGTAGCCCTGGCTGTCCTGGAACACACTCTGTAGACCAGGCTGGCCTGGAACTCAGAAATCTGCCTGCCTCTGCCTCCCGAGTGCTGGAATTAAAGGTGTGTGCCATCAACTATTGATCATTATTGGTTATCAATTAGTACTGATAATTACTGATTAGCATTTATTGATTGGCATTGATTATTGATTGTTATTCCTTCACCGTCATCCCCCTGCCTCTGCCTCTCAAGTGCTGGGAAAGATGTTTTGTTCTTAGAAAAACGACAGAATGTTACTAAGCAGACAGCAGCACAAGGAAAGTCTCAGCCAGAGCACGACAGCCCTTGGGGTCCTACAGAGATGGATGGCCCAGAACTGTAGTCAAAGACAATTTAGAGGAAAGTTTTTTTTTTTTTTTATTTGTAAAGGAAAGACTGAACAAATAAGGCTTTCACCAATGCCATTAAAATACAAAAAGAAAGAAAACGTAACTTTTAATTTCTTACTTTTTTATGCCTGAAACAAAATAAAAATGACAACGCCTTTTTTGTTTGTTTTTTGTTTTGTTTTTCTTTTTACTGGAGGCTCTATCATTAGGGACTATTATGTTATTTAAATTTATTTATATAGTAGTAAAATGAAGAACTCAGGCTAAAATTATTTCCTTTCATAATATGTATTTACTATGTGGAAGTCTTAGAATTAACTTGCAACACTTAATCTTTCTATAAATATATGAGTATTGACTATCCATTAAGAACTAGAACTCTCTTAGCTTCTCCATACCTGCTTTCATAACTACAAGAAGCAATTTCAGATTTGAAAGAAAGACTCAGCCGGGCAGTGGTGGCGCACGCCTTTAATCCCAGCACTTGGGAGGCAGAAGCAGGAGGATTTCTGAGTTCGAGGCCAGCCTGGTCTACAGAGTGAGTTCCAGGACAGCCAGGGCTACACAGAGAAACCCTGTCTCAAAAAATCAAAAAAAAAAAAAAAAAAAAAAAAAAAACAACAACAACAAAAAGAAAGACTCAATTTAATAGCTTTGTTTAGAACCTGAAGTCTCCCCTACTGATGAATCTGGTGTATCTGAATTAAAATAAGATTTTTTAAAAAGATTTTATTTATTTATTTTACATATATGACTACACTGTAGTTGTCTTTAGGCAAGCCAGAAGAGGGCGTCAGATCTCATTGCAGATGGTTGTGAGCCACCATGTGGTTGCTGGGAATTGAATTCAGGACCTCTGGAAGAGCAGTCAGTGCTCTTAACCACTGAGCCATCTCTCCAGTCCTTAAAATAAGATTTAATTATTATGTTTAATTTATTTTCCTTAAACTTTATTAAAGAAATATGTCTTTGATTATTTTCAGGTACAAATTTTTAAGTTTCAAACACCTACATGAACTGCAAATTTTTTTTTATATTTAGTACAAAAACTAGTAAAATTCTTTTTTTTTTTTACTCTTCAGCAATAGTTAAGATAAAAACATGTCACAATAAACTGAAACTGTTTTAATAAATGTAAACCATCTTATTATCTTGTAACACACAGTCACTGGGGTTGGCAAGGATAAAAGTGGTGAGGGAGATGCAGTCTGTCTGCCTTGTCTTAGGAGAGCTGTGCAGCACACTGTAATAGGAAAACAGTGAACAGACAAGAAGTTTCAATAGAACTTAAAACTAATATGTTACAGAAATTTCAACTTTCTGCCGCCCATTTGATTAAACAATAACTTACTAATCATTTTTAGAAAATTTGGTTTTCTATTCCTCATATCCAGAAACTACGCCAGTGTAACTAGATAATCTCACCTATACACTACATCCATACATGTGCACACATAGATATGCAGAGTATGTAAATATCTCATATACTATAACAAACCTCAAGGGTTTTATTTTATACATATCAGGTGAAAACAGTCCAGATGCTCAGCCCATTTGCTTTCCATTTATTTTCTGTCTCAATCTTCTTAATTATGTGATTTCTAAAGAATAAAAGAATTTAAGTTAGTGTATCTGACTTGAAAGCTTAAAATACAAATTCCCTGTTACTTACTGTTTCCCATCTAAGTACTAGAAAGCTAAACCATAAACATTATATTTGTTTGATCAAAGGATAATTCTTGTCCAAACTAAAGACATGAACATTTTCTTTGTTTTCTGGTTTTTCATCTATTTTCAAAATAGGGTTTAAATTTCCTACTACTTCCATGGTGTTCTACTGACATTTATCAAGCACTGAAATTACAAGGACACAAAGGCATATCCACTGGTGTTCTGTAACTTTCTCTACAAGATTAACTAGAACCTATCATCTCTAACATAGGAGTTGTCATTTATTTACTATGTGAATAACATATGTTTTTCATAAAATGAACAATATGTTTTTTCCTGAGTTTCTGCTCCTGGTTTTACATTTGCTTTTTATAGAAGCCATTTTCTAACACATTAAACCCTATACCACCACATATAGTATTGAAGTCCTGTATTCAGCCACAAACCGCTGGCTTGTGGGGAGCAGACAGAAGGTGACTATCATCCTTGCAGCCATCTTGAGCCATATACCCTGAGAAGAGGCTTGATTACATTATTCTATATCAGCTGAGCACACTCTGATAACATCTTGGTTTAGATACCCAGGATCTTTGCTTGGGTGAGATTAAAGGTGTGTGACTTAAGGGTGTGACTTAGAGATCAGATTTGGAGACAAGACCTAAGGGCATGGCTTAAAGGTGGGACTTAGAGGGGTGGCTTAGAAGTGAGACATATAAAAGGCAAGAGGCAGAAATTATTATTAAGAGTAGGAATTAGGAGAGTACAACTTGGAGTACAATTATGAGTACTATTATGGGTAGGAATTAGGCAGAGTAGGAATTAGGCATTGAGGAAGGAGACACTTGGACTAGAGAACTGGGACGAAGAATTATTAGTTATTAGGTACTTGGCACTTGGAGGAAGAACAGAGAATTAGGCATTAGACATTAGGCACTTAGCTGTAAAAATCCGCGTGTACTTTTCTCGCCTGCAAGAGCAGACATGTGGACCAGGATCCTTCTGCAAGAAGTTTTATTTCACCATGAATATGAAGGGACAGGACAAAGGGAGCTGGAGCGGTGTCAGCTTAAATAGCCCTTAGAGTGTCGTGTACATTTTTGATTGGCTGTTTGCCCATAACTCATACTATGTCCTGTGTGGGTCAGCGTGCCCTTAACCCTAGCGCTTACGTATGGAGCCTGAGACGGATGTGAGCTGCATCCTGAGGTGGAGTCGCCAGCGAACTGGTAACCAGCAGTTTTGTCTCTCTGCACTTTCCAGGCTGCCAGTTTGCGCGCGCTCCATCCCCTGCAGCCAGGGCTGGGGCCTCAGAGCCAAGCCGAGCCTGGCCTGCGCGGTTGTGCTAATGGCTTGCTATTAAGGCTTCCGCCACCAGAGGGCGGGTCTCACTACACTTAGCACTAGAAAGAAGCTTGGAACTTGGAGTCACTAGGAACTAGGGACTAGGGACTCAAGACTTGGGACTTGGACTAGGAAGAGAGACTGAAGAATAAACAGGATTGAGTCACACTCTGTCTGGTCTCCATTCTTCTAGTCAGTCCTCACTCTCTCTCTCTTGCTGAACCCTGACCCGAAGACCGGAGCAGATCGTACAGTGAAGGCTCTAGCAGTTTAGCCCCCAAGGCTATTGGCAGATCGAGTTCAAACATTGACAGAGCGGTCCAAGACATTTTGGCCCTCCAGCGTGGGGCAGCTCGGGCCGCAACACTGGCTTACTACTATTCCAGATGGTATGACGTAAGAATCAAGTATTCAGGATTAACTCAGTAAAAATTTTTATGGGAAAAAATGACAACACTTGAACATGTAACACAAATATGTGTATTTAGATGCTACAAATATATGGTCACAGGCTTATAAATGCAGGATTTATGACAACGCTATACTAAATTCACATCGTGGCTATGCTATCAGTTTTTTTTTTCTTTTTAGTAGCATTAATAAGTACAAAATCTGCTTAAGTAACATTAATAAAAAATTTTTATTTCTTCATAAAGATATATGAGTAACAATACCCAAAACTGGACTACACAAGTTATTCATTCTTTCAAATGTCTATCTACAGAGTTACTCTAGTTATATTTCCCACTGTAGACTGAGGGTCAGACTACAGCCTTAACAGATGTTGTTTTAAGGTCTTCACCCTAGTGCCAACTTGACTTCTTGGTAATGATGGTCTGACTACGTAGTAAAAAGATGCAAAAACAATCAAACAAAATCCCCACTTGTTTCTACTTGTGTCAGGCTCTGGCTCAATCTTTCATGCACTATGACAGCCAATTCTGAGTACATCCAACTCTTATAAAAGGCCAGTGAAAGAACACAAACTGGAAATAATTAAAGAAAGCCTACTTAGTCCCAAATCAAAGGAAGCCTGCCTGATAAGATAAAGGATAGAGCACTAAGTGAAGATCCACTTAAATATATTTAAAGTGCAAATTATACTACCCCTCACCAAACACCCAGAAGTTAACAAAATGATGTAAGAATTAAAAAACAATATATCAAGCCGAGGGCAGGACTTAAACCCCAGCCCTCAGAGACAGAGGGCAGGCAGATCTCTGTGAGTTTGAGGGCAATCTTGTCCAAAGTGAGTTCCAGGACAGTGAGGGCTAAACAGACAACACTGACTCAAAAACAAAACAAAATTCTGACAATTAGCTTTCCTGTGTAAAACCATTATGACTCTATAGATAATCAATAGTAGCACATCCAACAAAAAAAAAATGCATGTATTACTGGCAAGAATATACACCATTAACAATACACATTCTATGCTGCTACAGCAGACTAGAAATACACATGTAGATAACAGCTGTGTCGGAAATATAGTAAACCACACATTTAAATAACTAACATTATTTGGATTTATACTAAAAAGTCAGACCCCACAAGCAGACCATCATATACTTAGGTGATGCCATGTGAATGTTCTCTCTATTTAATTGTTCAATAAAAGGTTAGAGCCTGTGATTGGATAGTTGCAGGGAAAGGTGGGACTGCAGGCTCAAAAGGGGGTGGCAGGTAAAGAGAGAAAAAGAGAGAAGAAGGGAGGAGGAAGCCACTATGAACCGGAATCATGTGGCAGGGAGAAACCACAATTAAAAAGGTGTCTTAGCACTTGGAAATAAGTTAGTATTGTATTAGATTTGCCCAATCTTGATATATGACTTATAATTACAATATTTGGATTGTGTGTCATTTATATATATGGGCTATTAGGGTTGAAAATTCTAGCAACAAATTGGCTCACCTTATGTCCAGCTTAGAACCGAATTATGCTAAGATGAAAATCTGCCCCCCATTCCCCACAAAATTAACAACAAGGGCTTCACTCTAAAGCTGCATCAGGGTGGAAATTTAGCATGCAATGAGGCTAAGAAGTCTACAGAGAGCTGACTGAGAGGCTCCCTCCCCAAGCTCCAAGCAAACCTAGGCATCCAGAGGTAGCATTCCAACCCTGAGCTGGGACACAAGGTGGTGCCAATGTCACCATATAGTTGGGGTTCCCTGAAAGAATAACCAGGGACCCAAAGTCAAGGGTGCCAGAGAAGCAGCCTTCACAACTGGAGATCAGCATCTGAAAAAACAGCAGCTATCTTTCCAAAGCTTTCTCACAGACACAAAGAGCTGATCTAGGCATCTCTGCCCTAAGTCAACCTTACCGTGGAAACTTTCTGATTTCCCACATCCCTTCCAACCCCCACACACTTCTAAAGAGGGCACAGGACAGCCAAACCAGCTCTTGCAAATGGTTACACTGCAGGCTGCCTAAGATCAATACATGTGCTGCAGGCTATAGCCCAGACAAAAGACCCAGAAGGCTCACAACCACAAAAGCCAAGGGTCTTTGTGCAGTCAGCCCCTCCCTACTAATTAAAGAATCAGAAAGGACCACTAAGTCCTAAACCAAACACCAGAGGAAAACAAAGACACCAAATAATAAGAATTAAAATAGTAATTACTGCAATCTTTTCCTCCTTCATTTCCTCCCATGTGAGTAAGGTGCTATAGAAAGGAGTTTTTTAATTAGTGATTTAAAAAACAGTGATTTTGTTTTTGTTTTTACCATTGTTAGTTTCTCAGTATATGTGACTAAAGTCTAAGAAATTAAATTTGCCAAGATACATTGAAGAAAATTTTGCATATTCTAGAGACTAACTCTAAAAACTGTACCAGGATTCACTCTAAAGTAACATTTACCAGCAAAACTGGTAATTATAAACAGTATGATCTAGCCAGGCAGTCTTTAATCCCAGCACTTGGGAGCCAGAGGCAGGTGGATTTCTGAGTTCAAGGCCAGCCTGGTCTACAGAGTGAGTTGCAGGATAGCAAGAACTACACAGAGAAACCCTGTCTCAAAAAAATCAGTCAGTCAATCAATCAATTAATCAATCAATAAACAAACAGTATGATCTGCCCTCATTAAGCAAAGCAACTATTTTGATTGATTAGTACTTAATTTTATCTTAACACACCTGTCTCGAATGATTCAGTCATCACAGAGACAACAATACAATACCACAGTAATGAAAATGTAGCTCCAGCTTTTGTCTACATGACAAGGAACTACACTAAGCACTGAAGAGTGCTAATATGCACATGCGTTAAGAGTCTTGGCCCCAGAGAAACAATGTGAAATCATCTAAACCAGGCAATCGAGCAGTGGTGTATGAACAGAGATCTTAAATGCTAAATGTGTATCAGCCAGCTGCACAGGTTAAAAAAAATGCAATACTGACATACATATTGTGAACAATTTGCTGTGGGGATAAACATACACAAATGTGACCATAAGAAGACTCAAAATTAATAAAAAATTGGAGAGTAATACCCACTAAAAAAAGACAAGTGCTAAAATGATCAAAAAGGAAAGAATCTAGATTGGGTGAATTAAAACTCAGAAACAGGTTATTTGGAATAAAAAAAAAGGAAAATAAAATTAAATAAATAAATGATTTGATGGAACAGTCTCACCATGCAAAAGAAAGTGGGTGAGTAGGTATCTTAGAGTTTTATTACTGTGAAGAGACACCATGACCAAGGAAACTTTTATAAGGAAAACATTTCATTGGGCTGACTTACACTTTCAGACTCTCAGTCCATTATCATCATGGTGGGAAGCATGGCAGCATCCAGGCAGACATAGTGCTGGAGAAGGAGCTGAGAGTTCTACATCTTGATCTGTAAGCAGCAGCAGGAGACTGTGTCCACACTGGGCACAGCTTGAACATCTATTAAAACTTCAAAGCCCACCTTCACAGTGACACACTTCCTCCAACATGGCCACACATACTCCAACAAGGCCACACCTCCTACTAGTGCAGCAACCTATGGAACAAGCATTCAAACACATGAACCTATGGGGGCCATTCCTATTCAAACCATCACAGTAGATAAGTCTTCAGACAGGAAGTGCATAGATAAAACTATATATAACTTAAAATTTCCAGATATCTTCACCAACCCACAAGACACACTACTCAACCACTGCAGAGATTAGACCCAGGAAGAGTAGACAGAGCTGGTAGAAGAGACAGCAAAAACAAAGGGGTAATTAGGTGATACCCTTTCCAGACTGAGAATATGGCCCTCTCCTGACTTCTTTGGCAAAACCAAATGGTTTCTGCTGTGTATGTAACCTTTCTCAATAAAGAAAGACCATCAGATCCTTTCTCAGGGAAATCACAAGCATGTACACAAAGGACCTCAACCCTAATCCTGAGTCCCTGCATGAAGATCCTGAGAGATGAAGTGAAGCCTGGGTCGCTCTACAGACTCCAAGGTGTTGGAGGCGCCAAAGCTGTGAGACGTCTGTCAGGGAGATTGGCTTACACAGAGTGGAACCAGCCTGTTAGAGACATATTCTGTAGGCAGAAAAGATGGAGGGATGAGACATCTAAGCCCTCTGATATCAGATATTAACTAGAGAACTGGGTTTCAACCTTCCTAATGCTGCATCCCTTTAATACAGTTCCTTGTGTTGTGTGACCCCCAACTATAAGATTATATTTGTGACTGGCTCCTCCCACACTGACGTCATAGGCCATTACCTAAGCCCCGCCCACAGTCAGACTAGAACTCTGCAACTGTAAATACAGACCCGGATTCCCCCCAACCCCGCCCACCCGCCCTAACCCCAACCATCCACCATGACCCCGCCCCGGCCGCCATGTCTCCCGCGGGCACCACGTTCCCACCTCAGCCTCAGCCCAGTTCGGAGCCGCAGGAGACACGAAGCCGGCTAGAACCGGATCCGCACGGCCCGGGGTGGCAGGGCCTCGGCTCACCGTCGCTAGGCCCCTCCCACCGCGTCCATCTGAGCTGCCGCCCGCTGCGCTCTGTCTCCACTGCCGGCGCGGCTGCCAAGGGCCTCTGTGACGCACTTCCGCTTCCGGGGAGGGCGGGGCAGCGCCTCCGGAAAAGCGGCGAAGGCCATTCAGTCCGGAGACGTGGTGCCTCTTCCGGTTCCCGCGCGCCCGCTAAAGCACTTCCGGTCGCGATCACCTCTGACCCTGCGGGGCGGAAGCAGACGAGTCTCGCACCGGACGCTGTTTCCGGTAACCGGGGCGTCCGCGACCCACATCAGTCACCCCGCGTTCCCGGCGCTGGAGTGTGACGTGACCGCGCCCGCTCGGCGGCCGTAACGGGATCCCCGCGTCTCCCGCCGACCCCGTCGCGGTCTCCGTGACGTCACAGCCGGCGACCGGGACCCGCTCAAGCGCTCGGAGGCGTCTTCACAAAACCACGGCGGCGGCGGCGACGATTGTGGCGATGACGACGCCGATCAATCCCGTGATTCCCCGCGGTTCCCGCCGACCCCGTCGCGCACTCCGTGACGTCACAGCCGGCGACGAGGAACCCCTCCGGCGCACGGAAGTGGCTGCGCCATTCCCCGAGGTCAATGGCGGAGTCGTGCGATTCCCGTGATGCCCCGCGGCGCCCGCCGACCTCTTTGCGGGATTCTGACGTCACAGGGAGCGCGACTGAGCCCCGCGAACCCGGCCGCATCCTGTCAGCGGCTGCACCGGGATCGTCGTCGCCGCCACCGCCGCGGACCCTGAAGGTGTCGCACTGCCGACGTCACAGCCGGCGACGGGGTCTGCCGGCGGCCGCGGCTGCGGTCTATGCCGTGATTTCCTGCAGCGGCCCCGGCTCTGTCGATACTAATCAGGTATCAATAAACAGTAACCAATCAATAAATCGTGCCGCAGGCCTTTGTTCCAGCACTGGGGAGGCAGAGGCAGGGGCATGACGGTGATGGGATGACGATGATGGTCAGTAATCGTGATAATTGGTAATCAGTACTAATCAATGACTAATGATCGATGCTAAAAATGATCAGTAACCATGATAACCAATGATCGATAACCAGCCGATACTGCCAATCGGTAATCAAAGCCTATCAATAATCCCTAATCAATTATCGATAATTAATACCCAATGCTGATCCATAATTGACCACAGCAGTCAATGCAAATCAATAGTCAACTTGGGAGGATCCTAATATAAATATAAAATGTGCAACGAAATATGAGAATAAAATTATAATGAAGTAAAATGCAAAGTATAAAATATGAGATAAAATGAATAAAAATATAAAATAAAATATTAAATACGGAAAAATCTAAATAAGATAAAAATATAAAATATAACGAATAAAAATGTAGTAAAGTAAATGAAAATGGAATAAAATAAAGTATAAATATAAAATTAAGTAAATGAAATAAATAAAAATATGAAATAAAATGTAAAATATAAAATATAACAAATAAATAAAATATAAAACAAACTATAGGGAGACAAATTATTATTATTTATTATTATCAATATTATGACATACGGTGAAGCACAGTTGGTCAAACAGCATCTGATAGGAAGTGACACGTGTAGTATAATATTTAACAATTTTATTTCCGTTACACAGCCCGGTGTAGAATTAAAAGTCCGATCAGATTTTTATTTTAAATATTTAATTTATTTTATATTATATTTTGTATTTGATTTCATATTTTAAATCGTTTTAAAATGATATACTTTTATTTTTATGTTTTATATTTTATATTTAATGTATTTTACATTTTATTTTGATTTTATATTTATATTCATAGTATGTTTCATACTTGTTTTATATTTTACACTTCATATTTTATTATATATTTTAAAGATTAAATTTATTTCTTCTTTTATATTTTCTTTTAAATTATATTTATTTTTTATTTTACATTTTACATTTACATTATATTTTACATATATAATTTTTTATATTTTATATTTAAATTTATATTTTACTTTATTTTTTATATGCTATATTTGATGTATTTTGTATTTTTTTATTTAATATTTTATATTTGTGTTTTGTATTTTACATTTTATATTTTTTTGTATATTCAAAATTTTAGTTTATTTCATATTTTATTTAATATTTATTTCTTATTTTATATAGATATAATATATCATATATATAATTTATGATATTTTGTATTTTATACTTAATGTCATATTTTAAATTATTTTATATATTACTTTACTTTTAGTTTTTTATTTTCTATTTTCTATTTTATTTTATGTTTTAAATTGTGTTTTTTATTTACATTTACATATATATTATAATTATAGTTTGCATCTTATATTTTAATATATATTTAAATTTTATTTTATACTTTATATATTTTTATGTTTTATATTTTGTTTTTATGTTTTATTTCATATTTTACATTTTATATTATTTTCTATTTTATTTTGTTTTCATTTTTTAATTTTATATTTTATATTTGATGTATTTTACATTTTATTTACTTTTTATTTAATTTTCATTATATTTATATTATATTTTATACTTATGCTTTATAAGTTACATTGCATATTTATTATATATTTTAATTTTAAATTATAATTTTTATATATTTACATTTAATTTCATATTTTCTATTAGTTAATATTTTGTTTTCTTTATTTTTTAATTTTATGTTTAATATTTTATATTTGATTTATTTTATATTTTATTTTATTTCATATTTTATATTTACGTTTTATATTTTACATATATTTGAAATTTTAAATTTTGTTTTATTTCATTTTATATTTTATATTATTTATTTCATATTAATATTTATATTATATTGTATGTTTTAGTTTGTATTTTTTATTATTTTCCATTTTAATTTACTTTTTTTAATTTTGTATTTTAAATTTTATATTACCGAATTTTATGTGTTGTTTTATTTTATTTTTATTTTATATTTTATATTTACATTTACATTGTAATTATCGATGTTTTATATTTAATATTTTTTCCATTGTAGTTTAATTTAATTTTTAATTTTATATTTTAGAATTTATATTCGATGTATTTTATATTTTATTTTTATTTTTATATTTTATGTTTTATGTTTTATAGTTGATGCATCTGATTGATGAATTCGGAGACCTGGCTTCATCATCTCTATCGATTTTCCGATGATTTATTTCCCAGCCGACACAACATGGAGACAAATCCATAAGGGACGAGGTGAGGCCCTGAGACACTGGCGGACATGGTTCTCCAAGGCAGGCGGCAAAGAAAGCACTAGAAATTATTGATTAATAATAATTAGTTATTATTTCAGGGGGTCCTGCGAATTTATACACATATCTGAATTTTTGTTTATTATACACATATTTATATGTATTACAGACATATATATATATATATATATATATATATATATATTACATACATATTTATACTACAGACATATTTATATATATTACAGACATATTTATATTACAGACATATTTATATTACAGATATATGTATATATTACAGACATACTTATATATATTATAGACATATTTACATATATTACAGACATTTATATATATTATAGACATTTATATATGTTACAGACATATTTATATATATTAGACATTTATATATATTACAGCCATTTACATATATTACAGACATATATATTACAGACATATTTACATATATTACGGACATATTTACATATATTACAGACATACTTATATATATTACAGACATATTTATATATATTATTGACATATTTATACATATTACAGACACATATATTATAGACATATTTATATATATTGCAGACATATTTACATATATTACAGACATATTCATATATATTGCTGCAGACCTACACACTAGACATACTTATACATATTATAGACATATATATTAGACATATTTATATATGTTACAGACATTTATGTATATTATAGACATATAATGTGTACAATAAACAGATATTCAAAAATGTGTATAAGAAACAAATATTCAGATCCATGTGCCGTAATATATATAAACATGTCGATGAGATACGGATGTTCAAGTATGTGTATAATATATACTAATATGTAAATATATGTAATGTGCATAATATATATAAGTATGTAAATATATATATAATGTGTATAATATATATAAATGCATATAAATACTTTTCTAACCATAGGTTGGCATTACTGGAAATAAAAGATACGTGAAGAAATAATTATATCTTTTAATGATGAAGAACTATTTAATTCAATTTAATTTAATTTTTAATTTTTAAATTTCAATAGGGAATGCTGAGTAATGTTGGGAGCAGGGACACAAGGTGGGCAGGAAGAGATGATCTTAGCATCCACAGGCAGACATAGACAGGACAGAGGTAAAGCTGCCTCTGGTGTTTAGTACAGTGCTAGGAGAAAACTGTGATCATTGCATCTGGGATAACAGACAGTGTGGTAGATCTATAGAAAGCTTACCTGTGTCCTGGCAGGTAAAGCATGTGGTTGAACAGGGACTGTCTGCCCAAGAGGGGCTGAGACACAGGGATGGGGCAGGAAAGGAAGGGCAGCTGGGCATTGTCTATCTTATCTATAAGATGATGCACAGGGGGAGAGGCAACTTCCACTGGTATTCTGTCTCAGAGTAAGTGCAACTGATATTAGGATCTGCAGTAACAGATAGTGAGGCAGGTCTTTGGACAAAGTACCTTTCTATTGCCATGCATGGCTTGTGGTTGAACAGGAGCGTTTTTCAATAATCAGGACCTCAGGCCAAAGATGAGTTTGTAAACCCCAATCAATTCTGTTTCTGAGAGTGCACAAAGTCCACTTGAGCAAACATCCTATGACAATCCCCCCTTGTCAACAGCCAGTCAAGGTACAACTTGCAGGGTTAAGCTACATATAGATAACTAATACACCTTACAGAGAAAAAGTTAGTCTACCCATCATGTTTGTCAGATGATTTTGCCCCCTTGATTGGTTCCTGCAGATTATGCCAGACATGTACTTTTTAAAATATTAAGTTGCTGACCTATATGTTAATGCCCCAATCTTGCTGTAACTACAATAAATACTCAGCACCTCTAGACTCTCAGTTTCGATCTCATGTGAGGCTGACTGGTGAGAATCCTTATTACAGAGCTCATGATAAAGACCTCCATGTGATTGCATTACAATATGCTACTTGTTGGTCTTTGGGGTCTCTGTGACCTGGACATAACATCTTAGTGCATTGACCCAAGACCCTCAGGACTCCCAACTAAAGGATTGAAAGGGCGGTTGTTAATATCCACCATTCTCTTTGGGTCAGTGGCTTGTCTGCCAGATTTGACATAGTGTGCCTTGGTTTTCAGGTTTTTCTTGAGTATTGTGGAGGGAGATGACTAAATTCAACGTGGAACCCTGCTACAGTGGATACGCTGGAGAGTCGCAGCCCCAAAGTGCTTCGAAGATGTTCCAGAGCCTGGTATAGTGGACGGTGTTTCTCTGGTCTTAATTTCTGGGAAGGTTAGAGCAGACTTAAAACCCTGACAGGGCTCACACTTGCCATCCTGTATTCATTTTTCTCCTTTGTCCAAGTGGAAGAATCTGCTAGGTGGACTTTACTGCCCCTATGAGGCTGTCTATTTTGGCTGTGGAAGTTTGTCATTCTCTCACTGAGGAAATGAGACAGACTCCATCCTAATCGATTTAGTTACCAGCCCCACACCTTGGGTTAAATCCTTCTTAACAAAAGGACCTGGACCCATTGACTAGTCCATGACAGAGAGCTCTTAAAGACAGCATCCAGGGCAAAATCAGGCTCTGCCTACCTTATTTTACAGGGTGGAAAGACAAAGACCTCATTTCCCACCTCTTGAACTACCCTCTGTGCAGTTCATATGTGACTCTGTAGTTTTGAACTTGGAGCTGTCATAAGATGGGAGGTTGTTCTTCATTGATTGTCACAAATTTATCATATCTTCCTTGGGTCAGAGATCCTGTCCTTTGTTGGTGGTCGTTTGTGTTGTGTGAGACAATCTGCTTTTCTGTCCACCTTCCAGCTGTTTTAGCCCCGTGTTTGGTAGCACTGGCCTGGGAACCCAGGGTTAAAGAAACTCACCCCAGGTCAGCACAGGCTCTGAGCTCCCCATTCCAGTGTATCCTTCCCTGCTCTGAGCCAGGTGCCCTCCCTATTTTGTCCTTGCTCAGCCACAACTCCAAGTTCCTCATGGGGTGGCAGGAGCTCCTGTAATTGATATGGTTAAATCATTGGTTTTGGGATGTTACAACTTCCTCATTTATTATTATGTCTGTGTCATAGTTTTCAGTTCTCAGCATTTCAGAGCTACAGTCATCTGAAGGAGCCTCAGTTGAGGGCCTGCCCTCATCAGAATGGCTGGTTGCTATGTCTGTGAGAGATAGTGTTGATGATTGATTAGGAAGGCTCTTCCACTGAGGGTGGCAATATCCCTAAGCAAGTGGTCCTGGGCTGGATGAGAGAGCAGGCTACGCTTGAGACAGTGACCAAGCAAGAGAGCAAGCCAGGAGACAGTGTTTGTCCATGCTTTTTTTATGGTATATTTTATTTACATTTCAGATGCCATCCCCTTTCCCCACCCCCCACCCCCATGAAAACCCCTATCACATGCCCTTTTTTTCTTTTTCCTTTTATACACTTTTTGTAGCCGCCTGCTGCCACAAGTCAAGTGGGTTCACCTGAAAGGGGGGCTGGGAATGAAAGGGGACGGAGGGCAAGAAGAGATGAAGCCAAGACAAAGTTCTCTGATCAAGGCTTGAAATTTAATAATTTGCTTTCACATATAAAGGGGAAGCCCCACCCTCCAGAGTCTCTTCTCGGTTTTGCCCAGGGGCTGGGCAAGGAGATAGCAGTCTGGAAGGTGTCAAGGCTAGCTCAGCAGTCAGTCCATTCTTCTTAGCTCAGGTAGCAGGCTCCAAGGCGCCAAGGCTGGTAATGCAATGCCTCTCCTAAGTCTTAGAATTGCTCGATCTATTGTGGTAAAAGACTTGCAGGCCTTCTCAGGCCTGGGGGAAGGGC
Source organism: Arvicanthis niloticus (assembly GCF_011762505.2). Classification (NCBI taxonomy): domain Eukaryota; kingdom Metazoa; phylum Chordata; class Mammalia; order Rodentia; family Muridae; genus Arvicanthis; species Arvicanthis niloticus. The sequence goes on along the minus strand of NW_023044979.1, from coordinate 895,187 downwards.
ACAACTTTTTTTAAAAAAATATTAATTAACGGCATTATAAGTTTGTTAATGCTGAATCAGAAGTGTAACCTAATACCCAACCTAGATGTATAAACTATCTTTGACTGGTGGAGACATGTGAACATTTGCTTCCATGTCCCCCGCTTTTCTCTCTCTCATCACATAGCTTCTCCTTTCCTACTTCTCCTCGTCTCCTTACTCCTTCTCTTCCTCTCAGTACTCCTTCCCACCTAAGTTCCTTTTACATATCACCCTTCCTGTTTTTTTTTTTTTGTTTGTTTTTTTGTTTTTTTGTTTTTTTTCTTTTTTTTGTTTTTGTTTTTTCGAGACAGGGTTTCTCTGTGGCCCTTCCTGTTAAAATAAAACTTTTCTCTCAAAATACAATTAGAGCATAATTAAGCCAATTTGTACCAGTGAGGTACAAGATAGTCCTAACAACCAGTCCATCATTTTGTTGACTAACCAGAACCTCTGTCATCTATCCTAACTAAAACACTTAGTTCTGAACCTGGATTTTTCCTTGGCTTTAGAATGAGTGTCAGCTGAAAACCATCCACTCAAAACTTTTCTCCCAAGGTAAATAGCCAGGATTGGCTATGAGACTATAGGTCTTCAACCCCATCAGAGATCCAGAATGGCTGAGTTAATTGTCCATGCTTTTTGCTTTCAGTTTCTAATCTAAGCTCCCAAAATGATGGACTGTGATCTGACAGAACCATGTACAACAGACATTTATTACCTGAGATGCTTTTGCTTAGAGGATTCAATCACAGCAGCAGAATAGCAAGTTAGAACAACAACAACATTATTTGCTGAATCTATGTTGTAGATTGTATTCTTGTGAACAGGACAAATTTTGGGTAGAAAGATTTTTGGACTGGTTGGGTCTTTAACTCTCCATTAAGGGTCCTGCCTGATGCAGGATGTGGCCTCTTCAGCATCCATATCTAACTGCTATACATTTCAGCTAAGATCAACCTTAGACTACTTGGTACTTATTTATGGTCTCTGGCACACCCTAAATGTACCCCCTCCCACCCCCAGCCAACTGCAGATTTTGATTCATTTTCCCCCTCTAGCCCTCTCTTGTCTCTCACCACACCTGTTGCTGGTTCTCCCCTATTTCCCCTTCTTATCTGCTCTCCCATGCAGTTCTCTCTCTTCCATCTGCCTCCTATGATAGCTTTACTCCCCCTTCTGAGTGAGATTCAACCATGCTCATTTCAGCCTTCCTTGTTGTTTAGTTTCTTTGTGTCTATGGAGTGTAGTGTGGGTTTCCTGTATTTTATGATTATTATTCACTTGTAAGTGGGTACATACATGCATGTGCTTTTGGGTCTGGGTTACCTCAATCGAGATGATAGTTTCTAGCTGTATCCATTTGCCTGAAAAATTCATGATTTCCTTGTATTTAATAGCTAAATAGTTTTTCCATTTGTAAATACATTTTCTATATCCGTATTTTGGTTGAACAGCATCTGGATTATTTCCACCTTCAAGTTGTTATAAATAAAATGGCTCTGAATTAGTAGAGTCCTTACTTTAAGTCACCTGCCTTTACAGAGTTCCTCCTGTATCTCCTGTTGGTCCTTTGAGAGGGTGTGATCCCCTGGGAATCCATGATGGTGCATCAGTTCTGTATTGGGTTAAGTGCATCCTATTCACTGAGGCCAGATGTGGCAGCGCAGTTATGGGAACAGATTCCAATGATAGACAGCAGCTTTAGGGACTGATCCTGCTACAGGTGTTGTAGGACCATCATGAAGACTGAGCTGCACATCTGCTACTTACAGGCCATTGGTCCTTTGTCCACCTGTGAGTGTTATTGTTTTTGTCTCAGTTTCTTAATGTCACCAAGGGTCAAGGTTAATTGAGTATGCTGGTCTTCCTGTGGAGTTCCTTTCCTGTTCAGGGCCATCAATCCTTCCCTAAACTTTTCCATCAGAGTTACCAAGGTGCATGCAATATTTGATTGTGGATCTCTGCTTCTGTTTCAGTCAGCTGCTGGGTGGAGCCTCTTAATGGATAATTATGCAAGGCTCCTGTGTGGGAGCATCACAGAGTATCCTTAATAATGTCATAGATTCAAGTTTGTCCATGTTGGTCTCCAATTGAATGAGTTTTCATTGTCCACACTTTCAGTCTCTGCTCCAGCTTTATCTCTGCATTTCTTTTACACTGGATAAATTTTGTTCTGGGTGTCTCCAGTGTTCTGGTTGAATCTGATTTTTCAGCTTTCTTCTCATGCTCCCATACATTCCCCATTTGGACTCTGTCCCTCAATCACATAAGATACTGTGCACACATTTGCTGTTCAATGCTATGCTATTTTGCAAACCTGGTGGTTTTATATTTTTAACTTTATTCATTCTGTTTTTGGTTTTCTAGAACAAAATTCTCTGTTAAGCAATTCCTGTTCTGATTATAGATATAGAAACCATATAAGCCACCTGACATGTTTTTGTTCAATAAGCACATGATTTTTTGCTGCTCTTCATCCACCTCTTTCATTTTGAAATTCAGCCAAATGCATAAATTATATTCTATTTCTCCAGATGGCTTCTGCTCATGTCATCAATATTATCTGATGCTTCAGGTTCATTGAATTGCAGGTGTATGATGTTCTGCCTCTTATGTTTGTTGTGAAATTTTTGAATAAATAAGTGTATTATGGCTGGGTACATGAATATGAATATCATGTGTGTCTCATCTTTACTGTTGTCAGAAGATGGCCTCAGAACTCATGATCTTGAAGAAATGGACAGGTGTTGGTCCACATGTGTATGCTAGAAATTGACCTCCATTATGTGGAAGACCAGCAAGAGCTTCCATCTCCTGAGCTATAACTCCTGAACTGCATTCTTTATTTCTGATCAACGTATACATTACTGCTGGGTGGTGGTACTGCATGCCTTTAATCCCAGCACTTGAGGGGCAGAGACAGGATTTCTGAGTTCCAGGCCAGCCTGGTCTACAGAGTGAGTTCCAAAGCCGGCCAGGGCTATACACAGAAACCCTGTCTCAAAAACACAAAAAAACAAACAAAACAAAACATATATTGCTAATATATTCATCTGTCAATTTTTAACTGTTTACACATGCATTCCCTTTTCATAAAATTTAATTAATGTTGCTGTTTAAACTGGTTCACTTTATGTTTATGCAAGGTGAATACAGAACTGCAGTGAATGCATAATTCTTTGCAGTAACTTCAGTAAACAACTGTGAGTTCATTTTATCATTTTTGTTTCCTGCTTTATTTTTGTAGCAGAGTGGGGTTCTTAAAATGTAACTTTTGCTGTCCTGAAATTCATTGCATAGACCATGCTGGCATCCAGCTCAATGACATACACCTGCCTGTACCTCTGCAATTAAAGACATGAGCAAATACACACAGCTTGCCCATCACTTTTGTAGTTAGTAATTGTTCATCCAGCTTTTCAGATGTGTGCTCAGTACAGTTGATCTGTTTCCCCTGCATATCTCTCTCAATTGCCATTTGTGTTGCAAGGCTATATCCTATTCAAAGGGATCAGGAGTGACACAGGTGAACCCTGTTTCAAGGGTGCAAGTGTCAATATTTCAAGTTTCTTCTAAACTGACATAGTGATTATAATTTGTGTGTCAGAAAATAAGTGGAGGAATCACCTGAATTATTTGATCATATTGTCTAGGAAGCATAACTTTACTTTGTATTGATGTCAGCATCAGGCTTTGTGTTGTATACATGTATGTGATATTTTAGGAAGCAGTGAGTTTTGATGATGTGCATGTGAACTTCACTGCAGAAGAGTGGAATTTGCTGGATCCTTCCCAGAAAAATCTCTACAAAGATGTGATGCTTGAGACCTACTGGAACCTCACTGCTATTGGTAAGACTGATTTTTTTTTTTGCTTCTCAAAATAAGGGAAAATGTTTCTGGGTTACTGATGATCATCTCTTATTTCAATAGAGATCAAGTAATATTGAGTTGAATAAATCAGGTTCATTGCTGTGAAAATTCAGAGTAACTTGAATTTTGCCTAATTCCAATACCATATCATTGATTTTCTTGTACCTTGGTTTTAGGCTATAATTTGGAAGTCCATCATACTGAAGAACAACATCAAACTTCTAGACGTCATGAAAGGTATTTTTTGGGGGGAGGGGTTTCAAGACAGGGTTTCTCTGTGTAGCCCTCTCTGTCTTGGGACTCACTCTGTAGACCAGCTGGCCTCAAACTCAGAAATCTGTCTGCCTCTGCCTTCCAAGTGCTGGGATTAAAGGTGTGTACCACCACCGCCTTGCCATGAAACGTAATTTTAACGTTTCATTGAATACAAATATCCCTGTGAGGAAATTTTAATATGATCTGGATGCTCTAAAGGAAAGCAAGTGTGTAAAAATGAGTCATTTTATTTTAGCTATGATTATAATATTCTCCCAAAACTATGTACCTTCATGTCAGTTATCTGATTGGTGTTTGCAAGGCATTTCTGTAAGCAAGAAGAGAAGGAAACAATGCCTTAAGAGATTCCTTTAATTGATTTGTATCTCCATTAGAGCTATGTTGTGGAACTACCAATTTGTATAGTCTCATAATATTTGGATGTTGCACATTGAATAGTGATAAACATGTATCCATAACCTTCTAATAATCAAATAGTCCATGATAAAGTTGGTGACACTTGTATTCTTATAGTGAAATTTTTAATTGTATTGTTTTGTCAGTTTATGAGAATCGAGAATGTTGTTTTGGAGAATCATTAATCATGTCTACAATGAACAAAAAGTCAATGCATGTGAATTCAATGTGGAAACATTTCATTTGTTCTGCTTTTTTAATGGCGGTATCAATTGTCAGAATGGATGAAATCATGTGAGCATAGGGATACTAAAAAAAACAGCCTCTGTCTATTTCACAACAATGAGAAGATATGTAGTATTCTGCCTTTGGTAGACTTTCTGAATATGATAGGTGTTTACAATTATTTGGTTTTCTCTACTTTACCCAAATTCACACTACAGAAAATCTTTATGGGTATCAGAATTTTGCACTTTTTCTGTTCATCCTATTTCACAGTGCTTTTGTGGTGTGATGCACACTACAGAAAAAAAAAAACTAAGAATGCAATCAGAGTTTTAATGCTCTTAATTGTTCCATTTTATTCTGACCTATGAATGCATCATGTAGAAATCTCATATAGAAAACGGATGTTATAAATGTGAGCCATGTAGTAAATGCTCTTACCATCACAGGTATTTTCAAGTACAACCGTGAACATCAAAGTGATAAAAGCATAAGATCTGAGTGTTCTTTATTATGAGACCAACTGTAAAATTTATTCATAATGATAAAATGATTGATCAGGCTAATAAATGTGGTAAAGCTTTCACATGTGCCCATTACTGTTGCAGGCATGAAAGAAGTCATACTGGAGAGAAACCTTATGAATGTAACCAATGTGGTAAAGCCTTTTCAAATCACAGTAATCTCCAAAGACATAAAAGAACACATACTGGAGAGAAACTTTATGAATGTGATCAATGTGGTAAAGCCTTTTCACAAAACAGTAGTCTCCAATATCATAAAAGAACACATACTGGAGAGAAACCTTATGAATGTAATCAATGTGGTAAAGCCTTTGCAGATCACAGAGGTCTCCAAAGACATAAAAGAACACATACTGGAGAGAAACCTTATGAATGTAATCAATGTGGTAAAGGCTTTTCACGTCACAGTAGTCTCCAAAGTCATAAAAGTACACATCTTGGAGAGAAGCCTCATGAATGTAATCAATGTGGTAAAGCCTTTTCACATCACATTAGTCTCCAATATCATAAAAGAACACATACTGAAGAGAAACCTTATGAATGTGATCAATGTGGAAAAGCCTTTTCACAAAACAATAGTCTCCAATATCATAAAAGAACACATACTGGAGAGAAACCTTATGAATGTAATCAATGTGGTAAAGCCTTTGCAGATCATAGTGGTCTCCAAAGACATAAAAGAACACATACTGGAGAGAAACCTTATGAATGTAATCAATGTGGTAAAGCCTTTTCACGTCACAGTAGTCTCCAATATCATAAAAGAACGCATACTGAAGAGAAACCTTATGAATGTAATCAATGTGGTAAAGCCTTTTCACGTCACAGTAGTCTCCAATATCATAAAAGAACACATACTGGAGAGAAATCTTATGAATGTAATCAATGTGGTAAAGCCTTTTCAGAACACAGTAATCTCCAAAGACATAAAAGAACACATACTGGATAGAAACCTTATGAATGTAATCAACGTGGCAAAGCCTTTACAAGTTCCAGTTATCTCCCATATAATAAAAAACCCATACTAGAGAGAAACCTTATGAATGTAATCAGTATGGTAAAGGCTTTACACAACTGGGTCATCTGCAATATCATAAAAAAATATACCAGAGAGAAACCTTAGATATGTAATCAATGTAGAAAAAATCATTTATAATTGAAAATTCTCCAAAGACATAAATGTTCACATACTGGAGAAAAACTGTGTGAATGTAATTAATATGGTAAAAGACTTTTCAGAAAATTTTTGTCTCCAAAGCCATAAAACAACCCATATTGGAAGGAAACCTATGAATGTAATCATTGTATTACATTTTTAAATTTACATTTTTAAAGTGTTAAAAATTTTCAAACATTTCTCGCATGGTGAGCAGAACCAAGAGTACAGGTCAGCTCATTCGTGAACTCTGTGTTTCAGAAATTTGGCTGACCACAGGATGGTTGAGTATGAATAGGCTGTTGAGAATAGACTATACAGAATATTTTCCCTGACTGTTACTTAGACCCTGTCACAAACTGAATAATGGGCTGGGACTTTCCACAGGTGCTTTCCTATAACCCCCCTTGACTCCCCCTGAATCATGGTTTTTTCCTTGTGGTTTTGCCTTTAAATTCCCTGTGCCTCCAAAGCTCGGGGTCAAATCCTACAGACCCTGCATGGGTTCCGGGTCTTGACCTCAGCATGCTGGTAAAAATATACCTCTTGCTGATTACATCGACTTCTGTTTCTTGTGAGTTATTGGGTAACCATGAATTCCTGAGGCTTAGGTGGGGGGAGTTCTTCCCTTTTGTGAGGACTTTATAGTGGTAAATGTCTTTCCATAAAGATTTTTTCCAAAACATAAAAGAACCCATATTGGACAGAATTATGAAGGTAATCTTTGAGCTAAGCCTTTGCATGTCCCACTAATCTCAAAAACATAAAAGATCCCACATTGGAAGAAACCTCATGAATGTGATCAATGTGGTAAAGACTTTTCACAACTTTATCATCTCCATTACTATAAAAGAACAGGTACAGGAGAGAAACCTCATGAATGTAATCAGTGTTGTAAAGCATTTGCAAGTCACAGTCATCTGCAGTGACAGGAGAGATCAAGTACCAGAGAGAAACCTGCTTGAATATTAACAATGTGGTAAAGCCTTTGCATGTCAGAGTTCTTTACACATACACAAAGAAATCACACTGGAGATAAGCCTCATTAATGTAATCATTGTGGAAAATCTGACAATTCACTTTTATCTGTGACTATACAATGAAACACATTCAAGAGAGTGACTCAGTGTCATCAAGGTGCTAAGCCCTTGCATGTCACAGGCATCACCAGATACATACAAGAACACATAATGTAGAGAAACTGCATGAATGCCATGAATGAGGTAAAGTCTTTGCATGACAGTGTACTCTCCAAATACTTCAAGTAACACACTTTTCAGAGAAACCTTATGAATGTGACAAACGTGGAAAAGCCTGTGCCTATCACTGTAGACTCCAAAGAGATAAAAGACCACAAATTGGACAGAAATCTTGTGAATGTAGTCAAGTTGGAAAATCCTTTACATGCCACAGTATTCTATGAATAGAAACATCATCACATACTAGAGAGAAATCTTCTGAAAGTAATCAATGTGGTAAAGCATCTGCATGTCCTATTCATATTTAAATGCATGAAAGAATTTATAGTAGGAATATACTGTGGTGATTTGAATATGCTTGTCTCTAAGAAGTGACAATATTAGTATGTTTGGCCTTGTGGGAGTAGATATTACTGTTTTGAAGAAAGTGAAGTCCCAGGGTGGTGGTCTTTGGAGCTCCAGCCAGTAAAAAACAGACTCTCCTACCACTCAGCTGGAAGACAGTCTCTTCCTGACTGCCTTCTCATGAAGATGCAGAACTCTCAGCTCCTTCTCCAGCATCATGGCTGCCTGCATGTTGATATTCTTCCTGATATGTTGGTCATGAACTAAACACTTGAATGTGTAAGACAGACCAAATTAACGCCTTGGTCACAATGTCTCTTCTTAGCAATGGAAATTTTATCTAAGGCAGAAGTTGGTACCCCAGACTTAAGTATTCTTATTGGTAGGCCTGACCAGGCTTTTGTGTGAAGCAATGTGGGTTTGATGTTGGGTTTGTACATGCATTAAGTGGAACTTCATGAGCCATGCTAGTAGAACACACACGTACTAAGGGTACTTTCAACTTTGTATATAGTTTTTATAATGCTTTGTTGAAGAATGGTGCTGTGTTTTACTCCCATCAGAAGGTAAAGAGGTTTATTTTGTTAATTGCATTGACAAAGAAGTCTCAGGAAAGCCAAGGATAGCCTTTGGCCTGTGTTTACTCTCATGGTGCTTGTTTTGATCATAATTAGAAATCTTAGAAAGGAAAAATATGAAATGTTAGCTTCAAAGAGAAAATCTCACCAGGAATTTGAATGAAGCTAAATCTTGTGATCAAAGATACACAATGTTATTAAAGAAATGGTGATATTATGGCAAGATTCCATCCACCTAAACATATGGATGTGAAGTTCTATGGGTGAGAACTGTATAATGTTAGGCATTATTATTAACTAATTATTGTTTTTATGTGGACATAAGAGGATAAAAGTATGTGTCCAATTGACAATGAACAGATTGTGATTACTATACTGGGTTTTCAATTTAAAATCTAAAAGGATACACTTAGGTCCAGGCATGGTGGCACATACATACCTTAAATCCCAGGAGATCAGAATCAAGCTGATTTCTGATTCAAGTCATCCTGGTACAGAACACGTTTTAGGTAATGAAAAGCTTAGCTATGGGCAAAGTGTTACACATGTATTACCCAACATTCAGAAGACAGAGCCATGCAGATCTGAGTTCAAGATTAATCTACAGAGCAAGTTCAAGTACAGCTGAGCTTAGCCAGTAAAGTTGTTGAAAAATAGAAAGCTGGTGATGATGTAATAGAAGGGGCCATGTTCCAGCCCCAGCAAGCAGAGGAACTCAGCATCTTTGTCCATGTGGCTCTGCTTTTAAAGGAAAGAAGAGAAGGAATGATTGAGACAATTGATGATGGTTGGCTGTAGTTAGAAAATTAGTGGGGATGAAGAAGCAACCAGCATCACTGAGGTGAAACCTTCTGGTAAGTGCTTTCTGGGAGGAAGAAGAGGTTGTATTCCAAAGGTAGCCAAGGTTGTCCATTGTGGTGCAGCTTGACTCGGTCCTGTGTAAGACTCACCCAGGTGGCACTGGTTTTAAGGCATGAGTGTTTCATGCAGTGCAGCTGAGGCTTGGCACCATGAAGGGAGCCTATGAGAGGAACTCACTGAAGACTGTTTATCATAGAAAACCCAATATACTGAAGATGTCAGTCCCATGGGATGAGCAGAAAGAACAGCAGTAGCAGTTGAGTGGAGTCAGCCAGAACCTATTGTAGTACAGAGGGAAGAGCTGGAGAGAGACCCAATTTTTTTTGAGGAGCACAGATCATCTGGACATCCCAGATACTGGAACAAGAAGCTGTAATTTTGAAGTTACTTTGTAAACACAAAGAGTTTTAGATTCCTGCGCTATGGAATACCTTCTCAGGAAAACTTTCAGGAAATAAAATCAGCCAAAGAGAAAGAATTGTGCTGCAGTGAGCAGGGCAGAGAGGAGTTGGAGATCTGAAGAATGCTTTGACATCAGACATGGAGATGCAGAGTTTGGAGATTGCCTTGCTGGCTTTTGGTCTTTTTTTGGCCCAGTATTTCCTCACAATGGCATTTAGGAATGGTGAAGTATATACTGTGAATTTGGTTTGATATTTTATGCTATATTTTTGAAAGTATACGGAATTATAGTTACAGGATTGCATGAATCTCAGAAGAGACTTTGAACTTTGGACTTTTAACATTTATGAGACTTCTATAGATGATGACGACATTTTAATTTGAACCTCACATATTTTGTATTATGCTATTTTAAAATGTGGTCTCCATACACTCATGTGTTTGCATAATCATAATGGAGCCAGGCAGTGGAATGTGGTAGTATAAATATGCTTGGCTCAGGGATTGAGAGGAAGTTATTATGAGATGTGGCCTTGGAGGAAGTCCATCACTGAAGGATTTGAAGTTCCACCCAGTGCAGAATGGGCCTTCCTACTAGCTCCCTGGCAGACAGTCTCTTCCTGCCTGCCTTTGGATCAAAATGCAGAACTCTCAGCTTCTTCACCAACATCATGTTTTCTTTCATGCCTGCCATGCTTCCTGCTATGATGAAAAAGGACTAATTCTTTGAAAGTGTAACCCAGTCCCAATTAAACTGTTGCTTTTATATGAGTTGCCTTGTTCATGATTTCTCTTCATAGCAATGGAAACACTAAGACAGACACCCTGTGAATGTATTTAATAAGGTCAAGCGGTTGTACAATTCTCTAGTCTTCATTATCATGAAAGAATACATGCTAGAGTTTAAGCATGCCACCTGTGACTCAGGACACACCTCTTTGGTCTTAAACACGCCCCCTGAGTCTTAAGCATGCCCCTGTGACTCAGGACACATCCCCTCAGTCTTAATCATGTCCCCTGTGACTCTGGATTTGCCTTCTAGTGCTAAATATGCACCCTGTGTCTCAGAACACACCCACATAGTCCTAATGGACATGTTTAGTATAATGAAGCCTTTGCACACCTCTGTAGTCTTCATCATTATGAAACTATTCATACAGTGCTTACATACTGTGCTAAAGCCTTTACATCATGGGGTCTACTGAGATCTAACTCAACTCAAACACAGGACAAGGCAAATGATAAGAATTTATTGTAATCAAGTCTCTACTGATAAATCAGAGCCACACAACTATACTCAGAAGCTCAACTGCAATACCCAACCTCAGCCCCACCCTGAACCAGAAAGTTATATAACATCCAAAAGTCAAAACCACAAAGTCCTCTGCCAAATTACAGCTACATTTTTCTCCCAATCATGTTTTTTTTTTTTTTTTTCTGTTTTACTCTATGTCAAATGATACAGAATGTAGGTTGTATGGTCAAAACTATCACAGCCATTTGTTCTTTTGTTGTTAGGAACATTATATTTTGAGAAATAAAATATGAATAACAGAAATTATGGTTAGGAACAGATACTATGTTTTAGGTAACAAACCATGAATGATGAAAGCTAGTCAGATATTGTTAAGTACACAGGTCCCCTATGACCTAAAACTTAGTTTGAATTTATGATTAAATGGAGGCTGGTAACAAAAAGGCAGTCCTTAGGGCAAGTTTCTTTGGCTTCTTCCCAACATTTGTATATTACAGACATATTTGAATACATAGCAGAACACATATTGAAGACATATCTTACAAATTTTATCAATGAGAAAAACTTTTCACAACACAGTCATCTATGAACATAGAATAATACATCCTGGAGAGAAACACTATGCATAAGCAATGTGGTAAGGCCTTTGCATGTGGCAGTCATCCTAGAAACCATGAGATAAAGCCATAATGTAGAGAAACCCCATAAACGTAGTCAATGCATTAAAGTTTTGTACTTTCTGGTATCTTTATATAAGAGTAAACTCTTCAGCATGAAATCAATCTATTAAAACCTTTGTGTATCACAGTCATCTTTGAGAACCCTCAAGAATACCAAAAGTAATCTATGACTACAAAGAATTTGGTAAGATCTTACCCAACACATGTACACTGAGTACCTCAAGGTTATTTATTATGAGAAAATAAATGTGACAAGAGTCAACAATCAATTCAAACTTTATGATGTCAGTCTATTTTGTTTCCACTTACAAACTTATTTGTAATGCCACTGTATTTTCTTTGTATTTTTAGTTGATCATGTATCCAACAACGTTGGTGAAAGGGCTTATCAGGTCTAGGAATTATATTTGGGAAGTTTTGGTCCACTTGTATCATCTGCAAATAAAGACAATTTTGGCCGGGCAGTGGTGGCGATGAACTTTAATCACAGCTCTTGGCAGGCAGAGACAGGCAGATTTCTGAGTTCGAGGCCAGCCTGGTCTACAGAGTGAGTTCCAAGACAGCTAGGGTTATATAGAGAAACCCTGTCTCATAAAACCAAAAAAAAATAAAAAAGATAATTTTACTTCCTCCTTTATAATCTATACTACTTTTATCTTCTTCAGTTTTATTGCTCTTGCTAAACTTTTAGATAGTATTTTAAATAGATATGGTGAGAATGGATCACCTCATCTTGTGTGTGAATTAGTGGAATTAATATGAATGTCTTCATTTAATTTAATGTTGGCTATAGGTTTGAAGTAAAGTGACATTATTATGTTTAGGTATGTCACTTGTATCCTTAATCAATCCAAGAACTTTATCATAAAGTGGGATTAAATATTGTCACAGAATCATTCATCATCTAATGAGATGACCACTTGTTTTATTTTCTTACACATTAAGCACATTATATTAAACCATTCCTGGATCTCTTTAATGGAGCCTGCCTCATTGATCATGAAGGATGATCTTTTGAAGTGTTTTCTATTTTGTTTAATGTATTTTATTTTATTAAATATTTTTGCATCTGTAGTTTTAAGGGAAAATGGTCTGTAATTCTTTTTGTAGCTGAGTCTTTATATTGATTGGATATTTGAGTAACCATGTGCTCACAAAATAAAATCAGCTAAGGTTTCTTCTTTTTCTATATTGTTGAATACTTTGAGGAATATTCTCATGAACTCATCTTTGGAAGTCTGGTAGGATTCTACTCTGAAACTCATGGACCTGGCCTCTATTTCTTGGCAGACTTGTACTGACTTCTGTTTTTCCAGGTGTTTAGGTCTATTTATGTTATTTACCTTAGTTTGATTTAACTTTGGTAAGTGGAACCTATTGAGGAGATTAGCCTTTTCTTTTAGAATTTAAAATTTGGTATTGTGCAGGCATTTTAAAACTATGTCTTTACCATTTTCTGGATTTCTCCATTGTCTGTTATTTTGTGACCATTATCATTTTAGATTTTATGAATTTGGATATTCTCTATATTTTAATATGTGTTTCCATTTTGTCTAATAAAAGATTCAAAGGACCAACTCTACATTTCATTAATTTTTTTTTTGTATTCTTCTCTTTCTCTTTTATGGATTTCAGCTCCCGATGTGATGATATCTTGATGTCTACTTCTGTTCTCCATTGCTCACTCCCTTCTTTCTGTTCTAGACTATAAAGCAAGCTGTTAAATTGCCAGTGTTGTCATGTAGGGATTTTTGTGCTATGGACCTTCATCTTAGAGACAGTTTCATTGTCTTTTTATTCCATAAGATGTGCTCACAACAGTCTGTAACTCCAGTTCTTGCAATCTTAAATCCTCTTCTAGTCTCCATGAGCACCAGGCACACAGATGGTACAGATATGCATGTAAGAAAATACTCTCATAAACTAAAAGTAATAAAGTCTTGACTTAACCCTTAATAGTACTTGTCACTCCTGCCGTAGACCCAGGTTCAGTTCCCAACACCCACATGGCAGATAATAATCATCTGTACCTCCAGTTTCAAATGATCCAATCAATGCCCTTTTCTGACCTCTGAGGCACTGCTTACACATGCTGAACAGATAGATATATGTGCAGGCAAAACACCCCCACACATAAAAAAGTAAATAAACCAACTTTTAAATAATAAAATGAGCCTGACATAGTGGCACATACCTTCAATTCCAGCACTAAGGAGGCAAAGTCAGTCTAGCCGACATACTCAGCCCCAGGACAGCCAAAGCTACATAGTGAGACCCTGTCTTAGAAACTGATTGATTGATTGATTGATTGATAGGCAGATAGATAGATAGATAGATAGATAGATAGATAGCACTTAGCACTTTTCAGGCCATACACAATCTTGTGTTCAATCATCCACATACATGTGAGTATAAATAAATGTCCATTTCTACCCTTTACTTTCTCTTCTGTTTAAATTAATTTTTATTTACTCTTTGTTCTAGAGATCAACCTGAGGACTTTAGACACGTTTGCTTCTAGTGAGCTACATTCTTAGTGCAAGCCCTGGTTTTTCCCTTTTTATTTTTATGTGATTTAAAACAAATGCAAAAACAACTTTTATGGAGAGGAGTGATAGCTCAGTTGGTAAAGTGTTTGCCCTGCAAGTACGAGGACCTGAGTAGTATCCCCAGGACACATGTGAAGAGCATACAGTGTCTATGTGGGAAAAGGCAGAAGACTGGTAATGAGGAGAGATGACCCTGTAATTAGGAGTACTTGCTGCACTTCCAGAGGACCCAAGTTGGGTGTCTTAAAACAAAACAAAACAAAACAAAACAAAACAGAAAAGCTGGGCACAGTAGCAAGCACACACCTGTAATCATAGAAGTGTGGAGACTAAGACAAGCAGTTTCCTGGGGCTCACTAAGCAGCCAGCCTGTCCTACATGATGAGTTCCAGGCCACTGAGAGACCTTCTCCCATTAATAAATACAGGAAGGAAAGACAGACAGACAGACAGGCAGACAGACAGACAGACAGACAGACAGACAGACAGAAAGAAAGAAAGAAAGAGGGGAGGGAAGCCACTGAGAGACCCTTTCAAATAGATAGATAGATAGATAGATAGATAGATAGATAGATAGATAGATAGATAGATCAATAGATAGATAGATAGAGTGGATGGTGGCCCCTGGGGAACAACACCAAGGTTGACCTCTGGCCACATGTATATGTGTATATAAATGTTTACACGTGCACACACCTAAACAAAACCAGCAGAACAAAACCAGCATTTATAGGAGAAGTAATGTTTTGTGTATGTATCATAAAACCCTAAATAATGCTAACTGGCCAGTAAATGGACTTTTTAAATGTTTCATTGGCATGTATTAGTTATGCATGATGACTGGTTTCATTGTGACTTTTTATGTGTTAATATAATGTTTTTTGTTCATATTTGTCATTCATCACCCTCTCCCTCCCCTCTCCCACTGACCCTTTCCTCTTCTCAACTGGTTTCTCTTCTACTTTCATACTGCTCTTTCAAAGATTTACTTACTTTATCTGTATGTATGTATGTATGTATGGGCACGTGAGCTTAGATAATATATAAAATATGTATATGCACACACACATATACAATACACACACATGATGTATGTGCAGATGCAGGAGACAAGAGCATTAGTTCTCTTGAATTGGAGTGACAGGCAATTGTGAGCTGTCCAATGTGAGTGCTGAACCCTTGGGACTTCTGGAGAAGCAGCAAGTGCTCTAACTGCTGAGCCATCTCCCCAACTGCCTTATCTTCTTGTGCCTTTGGGGCTGATTACTGAGGAATGGGCAATTTACCAATGACTATAGGGCTGAAAAAAAAGTGTTCCTCTCTCAGCAACTAGCAACTATCTATAGATCCTCAAATAGGGGTAGGTCATTGTGAGCTCCTCCTATTGTTTTTTCCCGCTAGCATGTTTGTTTTGTGCTTTGCATGTGCCTGGTACTGACAGAGGTCAAAAGAGAGCATTAGATTCCCTGGCACTGGAGTTACAGACAATTGTCAGCTACCATGTGGGTGTTTGAGCTGATCTCAGTGCCTCTGCAAGTGCTCTAACTGCTGAGCCATCTCTCCAATCCCCTTCAGATATTTTAAATATTTAAATCTTGGGAATCTGAACACTGTTGTAGCACACACCTGAAGCAGGGGCATCATGAGTTTGAGACCAACCTGGAGTTACATAATGAGCCCTAATTCTACATAATAGTGTAAGAAGTTGAACACTCTATTTAAACTTTACTAAATTAGTTGTATATCTTCTAATGTTAGAAAAACATTGACATGGTATTTACTCACTGATAAGCAATGTTAGCCCAAAAGCTTAAAATAGCCAAGATTCAACTAACTGACCACATAAAGCTCATGAAGAAGGAAGACCAAGTGTGGATGCCTCGGTCCTTCTTGGAAGGAGTGACAGAATGCTCAAGAGAGCAAATAAGGTGACAAAGTGTGGGAAAGTCAAGGTGGGGCCATTGGGAGACCACTCTACCTTGATATCCATCCCATGTGCAGTCACCAAAGATAGACACCAATATGGATGTTAGGAAGTGCATTCTGACAGGAGCCTGATGCAGCTGTCTCCTGGAAGGTCTGCCAGAGTCTGACATATCCAGAGGCGGATGCTCACAGCTACCCATTGATCTGATCATGGGTTCCCATTGAAGAAGTTACAGGACTGAAGGAGCTGAAAGTGTTTGTGGCCCCATGAGGAGAGCAACAGTGCCAGCCAACCAGAGCTCCCCAGAGTCTAAACCACCAGCCTGGGAGCACAAAGGGAGGCACCCATCACTTTAGCTGAATACCTAGGGGAGGATGGCCTTGTCAGGCATAGGTGGGAGAGGAGATCCCTGGTTCCATGAAGGCTGATCGGTGAGGAATTCGAGGGTGGGGAGGGGGAAGTTGAAGGTAGGTGGGAGCACACCCTTTTGGAGGCAGGAGGGGAGATATGATAGGGGGTTCCTCGGTAGTGGGGGGAATAAGGTGGGATAAAATCTGAAATGTATTTTAAAGAAATAAAAATAAAGAAAGAAAGAAAGAAATAGATAAATAAATAAAAGAAAAACATTGATTCAATTGTCTAGGCATCTGATAATGTCACTGGGTTTATAACATGGTATAATTTTGTTATTAACCACAGTCTTATTTTGGAAAACTTACCATGTGAATATCTATCAACAGAAATCATTGGAAGGGAAACATCAAAGTAGTGTATCCTCTAATCCCAACCAAACAGGTCACTGGTGGGGTGATGGTATACCAGTTCAAGATCAACCTAAGCAACCTACAAAACACCACAGGGAAGGAATATTTAGCATAATTTCAACTCTCTTGTGGTGCTGTTAGCATGAAACCCAGCTCCACTTGTAGAAATTACATAGTAAACAAGTTACTACAGCTACCTCCTTATTGAGCCTCTTCATCCCTAAAGGAAATAACAGCAAATCTGACAAGAATCATTTACAGTACTGCCATTATCTATGTGACCTAACAGTCTGTTAATAATGACAAGTGAATTGTTGCTTTATAGGAAATATCTGTTAGGTCACTTACTAATGAACTTTAAACAGTTCTTACCAATGAAATCCTTAGAGGGAAATAGTCAGCATGAAGCCTTAAGCTGTAGAATACACATTTATAGTCACCAGCATTTCTGAGATAAGTTCCTTACCTAGTGTCCATGGAGAGGAGCAATACTCTATTCCAACTCCTGCTGTTACTGATATTAGCAGCAATCAAAACTTTAATTACTAATCCCTCATTACTTCCTCCCAAACTGCTCAGTTTTGATCTTTTAAAGCTTTAGGACTTTTGTACAGCTGAGACCTGACAGCAGTACATCCTCAGCCATCTGGCTCAGGGCAGAAGGTACCTAATACAGACTACAGAAGAAAAAGTCACACATAAGTCAGGGCAGACTAGTATGAGACCTTAAACAGCAATCAGGTAAAGAAGACACGAGGACAGCCTGAATGGCAGCAAAAATATAAACAGTATGAAGAGTTTTAACTTTTTGGAGATCCTATTTTTGCTGAATAAATATCTGCCTTTTGCTTTCTAAAACAGAAAGTAAATTAGTAAATTGTTTCTAATTCCAAATTATATACTATTGACTCAAGGAATCAGAAGCTTTATGTTTGTCTTTGTGTCCTTACTTGTTCCTAGCATGTGAGTCTCCTTTAAAAACATATTTTGGGGGCTAAAGAGGTGGCTTCAGTGGTGAACAGAACTGGCTCCTCTTCCAAAAGACCTAGATTCAGTTTTCAGGATCCACATGGTGACTCCCAACCATCTGTAACTCCAGTTCCAGCATATCTAACACCTTCTTCTGATCTTCATAGGCACATGGTACACATACATACATGTAGGCAAAGCACTCATACATATAAAACAAATCTACAAACCCATAACCACAACCAACCCATGTGAGAAAACAACTACAAACAACAAACCAATCCTTCCCCTGCCTCACAGGCCTTGGCATTTCTATACCCTCAGAAAAGTTCCCTGTTTCCCAAACATCATACTACTGAAGAAGTTACCTGCAGTTTGCAAAATCACGACCCTGCTATAGTAAGAGTCAAATCACAGTCAGCTGCTATGGACAATCTGAGAAAGCTCCATATCCCTGGACACCTGGGATTAAAGTGAAAGCACATTCTTATAATATTTCTGTGTTTTTTAAAGAAATCCAGCCAGGCAGTGGTGGCACACGCCTTTAATCCCAGCACTTGGGAGGCAGAGGCAGGCAGATTTCTGAGTTCCAGGCCAGGCTGGTCTACAGAGTGAGTTTCAGGACAGCCAGGGCTACACAGAGAAACCCTGTCTCGGAAAACAAACAAACAAACAAACAAACAAAAAACAAAAAACAAACAAACAAAAAAAACAAAAACAAAAAAAACCCAAAGAAATCCAAATTCCAAAATTCTTCCTACAGAGAAATGTTGTAGTTAACTGAGGTTATAAACCAAATGTATGTGTAACAAATATTTACAGAGCATTTTACCATACCACAAAGAATATGCCTTCTTCTCTACACCTCATGAAATGTTGTCTAAAATTGATCACATATTTGGAAACAAAGCAAATCTTAACAGATACAAGAAAGTTGAACCAATTCCCTGAATCTATTCAGACCACTATAGATTAAAGCTGGATACCAACAAAAACTTAAAAATTCACTGAAATTGAACAACCTTCTATTAATTAAAAAAAATTAGCCAAGAGAGATATCAATGAATTTCTAGGATCCAATGAAAATGAATATACAATATGTGCAGGCTTATGGGGACACAATGAAAACTGTTCCAAGAGCCAAATTTTATACTAATAACTTAACAGCACACCTGGAAGCTTAAACCTAAAGAAGAAATCACACACTGGCAGAATATGTAACAAGAAATATTCAAATTGAGGGTTGAAATAAATAAAATACAAACAATACAATAAAAATAATCAAGGAAACAAAGAGGATTTCTCAGTCTTATTGATTTTTCTCAAAGAACAAAACACCCCCATAAAACCAGTCAGTCTACAGAAAATCATACAACAAAACAAAAAATAAAAACTAAAAATAATGGAGACAGAAGGCTCAGAAGATGTGAAAGCACATCATTTTTAAGCTTCATTTGTTATTTTTAGTTCAGGATGCTTCAGAGTTCAAAGAGAAAGTTTTTCTTTCCTGAAGAAACATATTTAAACCACATATAATGGCTTTTAGTTGAGCCAAGTGCCTCTCTTCCTTTACCACACACAGGATTATGAGATCCTCCTTAAAATTGACTTCAGAGCTTTTTTGAGGAAGCCTGAGGAGCCCAAGACCTCTGATGAAATACTTTGTACAAAAGAGCCTGCCTGCTTTTTCCTTATTTCCACAACAGCAGTGTGTATGCAATTTTTTTGCAACCTACTTTTAATAAGCATTCAACCTCTCCTCTAGCCCACCACCCAGCAGAGGTAGTGAAAGACAAAATTTACTAGGATATAGGGAAAGAGGACCTGTTCAGGGAGTGATCTTGATTTTTTTGGCAGCAGTTCAGTACAGTAGCATACACCAAACACTGTGCAGCAGGGGCTTCACAGGCGAGAAAAGCAGGAGCATAGTGGAAACCTTGTGGCAGTGGCTGTGCGGACTTAGGAACTCCTGCTCAGGCTGCAACAATGCTCCCTGGCTCTGATGCACAGCAGCATATCCTGCTGGCTGGAGACCTGGCTCTCCCACTGCCTGCCTTGCCTGGTTACAAGAGGAGGAACAACTATGCCCAAGCTGATCCAGCAGGGGAAAAGTGCCTGTGGAGGACCTGCAGGGACAAACTCAGTCAACCTCATTAGAGCAAAGGGTCCAACGTGTTTTCTTCCTGCAAGTATGGCACCCCGAGCCCATTTGCTTTCATTCCGTGACTTAATTTGAATGGCTTGTATTTCCCTTCATATTTTTTTTTTAGTTTTTATTCTCTGTGTTGTTTTCTTTCTTTCTTTCTTTCTCTCTCTCTCTCTCTCTCTCTCTCTCTCTCTCTCTCTCTCTCTCCCCCCTCTCTTTCTTTCTTTCTTTCTTTCTTTCTTTCTTTCTTTCTTTCTTTCTTTCTTTCTTTCTTTCATTTTTTCTTTCTTTCAACTCAGCTAAAGAACCAGCAATTTGATATTTTTAACCTAATATTTGTTGTGGTTTGTGCCATGCATACTTGCATATTAATTTTTTTTCTTAAATGCGTCCCACTTTAATAAGATACATTAGTTTAGCTCAATCTGTAATCTGGGGTTTTTCAAGGCAGGTTAATGTTGGGCGAGGGAGAGGGGATCACCTCTACCTCCTGAAGCTTGTGTTTCAAACTTCAAAAGCTTATTAATTTCCAAAGTTTTGTCAGTGTATGTGCAGGTGTCTGTGCAATATGTGCCACAATTTTCAGTTCTTAGTTTCTACCATGGGTTCCAGGGGTTGAACTCAGGTAATCATACTAGTCCAGCAAGTTCTTTTACCTGCTGAGTACCTTGCTGCTATTGCACAAGTGTGTGTGTGTGTGTGTGTGTGTGTGTGTGTGTGAGAGAGAGAGAGAGAGAGAGAGAGAGAGAGAGAGAGAGAGAGCATGCATGCACATGTGTAATTTTCATATGTGTATTTACTCTATACCAGGCTTATTTCTGCCTCTCAATAGCATTATCCATCTTTTTCTCACCTCTTCTCACCATTTCTTTTATCTCTCAGGACAGTTTTACTTTGTTCATGTCATAGAGACATTCATATTTTTATACATTTGTATAAAATGGAGGAATACACACACACACACACACACAGTGAAACAAACTTAAAATTGAAAAATAAAAACATGCAGTCTTTTTGTTCAGTAATCAGTATTCATTAGCATATGCTTTTCTTTAATTTTTTTATACAATTTATATATAAAATTAATGGGCAATCACCTTGAAATTTTTCCATAATGCTGATAATAGCTTTCTTGATGATATCCTTGGGGTTTTCTTAAATCTTACTATACTATCTGCAGATAAAAATGGGTTAGTGTGCCTTTTTTATTCTTATACCTTTATAAGTATCAACAAAATCCTTCAATAGAGTATTTTACGATAGACTATGGCCCAATGTCAACTTTTAATTCCTACTAGTGACAGGTCTTAAAATATCACATTTCTCCATTCTGACCACAGCAGAATGCTGTCTCTAAGGGTGAGCTCCACATAGGAGGTTCAGTGGTCACACTCAACAAATAGAGAAACAGAAGAGTGGTGTTGTTGCGACCCCTGCTGGCCAAGTTATATACTTGTTATATAACTTGTTATATACTTGTCCATAAGAAATGAGCATATGGATATCAAGTATGGGGTGCCACCATGTGGAAGTAAGAAGTTAGTGCATCTGACCTGTGTCCCTTCCCACTCTTGCCTTCAAGTCCAAGAGTTGGAGGAGACCTGAATCACCCCCACCACAAGAACTCCTCTCTCAAAAGAAACTCAGCTTTGGTTTTAAGGAAATGGACCCTTGATTTCTTGTGAGAATTGTGTGCAACCCTCAATCTGGCAAAAGTTCAAAGGACTTTCAGAACCATAAAAATGCTGAAGGCACTGAACGCCATTAAAATATTCAGGTCGGTGTCTTCGGTCTAGTCCAATGGAAGAAAGCCTCGAAATACCCAGGTAAAAATTCTTAACCTATAAGTCATGTCAGATGTCGTGAATCATCTAACCTAATATCATGTTTTATAAAATGCCATAGTAGGCACGTAATTGTTCGTGGTTGTAAGACACAAAGAAGAAAGTCCCTGTCATGTTGGTGGCCAACTGTTAGTTAAAGAGCTCAAGCAGGAGGGTAGAAGCAGGTAAATGTCAGGAAGTAGAACATCCTAGTTTACATACAGAGTTCCAGGCTAAATACAAACAGAAACAAACCTTCGATTACCAAATGCAATTTTCAGTAATTGACACCAAAATGACCATGTCATTGCAGATGTATGTCCATTCTGAGTACAAAAATGTAAGACCAAACTTTATCATGCCAACATTTATCAAAAAATAAACTGGAGACACCAGGCAGACTAGAAGAACAGCAGTAATGGTGCTGGAGAGATAGCTCAGCAGTTAAGAGTACTGGCAGCTTGTTGGGGTCCACACTAGCCCCACATTGGGGTGGCCAAAAAATGTCACGGCCCAAGCAAAATGTTGAGGCCCGGGCCGACCCACATTTGGGCAGCCACTGTATCGAGGCCCAAGCTGCTGCTCCGGTCCAAGGATCGGGGTTCAGCAAGAGAGAGAATGAGGACAGACTCGAAGAATGCAGACCAGACAGAGTGTGATTCAATTCCGTTTATTCTTCAATCTAAGTCCTAAGTCTTGAGTTCTTAGTGCCTAGTCCCTAGCTCCTAGTCCCTCCAAGTTCCAAGTTACTTCTTCCAAGTTCTCTTCCAAGTGCCTGCTACCTGTCATCTCTCTGCTGTGTCTGGTTCTCTGTTCTGTCTCTGCCTTTTATATGTCTCACTTCTAAACCATGCCTTTTGGTCACACCTTTAACCATGCCCTTAGGTCTTGTCTCTAAAACTGATCTCTATACTTCTAAGTCACTCTTAAGTTACACACCTTTAATCTCACACACCTTTAATCTCACACACCTTTAGTCTCATACACCCAAGGTATCTAAACCAAGATTATCAGAGTGTGCTCAGCTGTTGTAGGATATTGTAATCCAAGTGTCATGTCAGGGTGTATGACTCAAGACGGCTGCAAAGATGATAACCGCTTTCTGCTAAAAGTCGGCCCCCAACAGTTCCCACTTTTTAAGTTTTTTTTTTTTTTCAAAAGCGAAGGCTGGGAAAACTTATGGAAACTGTGCCTGTCCTAGATTGGAGCAATGGACCCAGCCTCCCTTTCCCATCCTTGGATACTCAACAGCCATTGGTTGAGCTCCTGTCTTAGGATGGTGAGGCCTCCCTTCTTTTAGGGGCAAGGGTCTCTGTATGCTCTCTTACCCATCACTGACTATCTGGCTTAGCACATAAGTTAGGGGTTAATCCTTGTCACTCTTGATGACAGAGGTTTCAGAGTCCCCTACTTCCAGCCTGTAATAGTGGACCTGTGTGGGTTTCATTTGAATAGCATCTCATACAGAAGCCATCAGTTTGTTGAACCACATGGACCCAAAAGACAAGAGACTTAACAACGCCTGAATAGTTAGTATGACAACAACACTCTTTTTAAAGGGCAACATATAACTCCCTCTATCAGAGGAGTAAAAAGTGTAAGCCTCTTCTATTCTGTTTATAAATGTCTTATATCAGAATCTAAATCTATAGAAATACAAAACTGATCATAGCTTTGATCTAAAGAAAACTAAGGAAATCCCTGTTCCTGCTCTAGTCAATCTCAAACCCAAAAAACAACTATACTGTGGTAGTAGGTTTTCTCCTGGGTCTAAATCTAAATTCCCACTAAATGTAAAACAATCTAGTTCCCCACTAAATCATAAGTCAGGGAATCTTGAGCCACCCTGGAGATTCAGGTGGTGATGTCTCCTTCAGCACTGACAACTTCCCAAGTCAGGTTTACTTCTTGATCTGTTCCAGTTTGAAAGCAATTGTGAAGCATCTTCATGTTTCCTGTGAAGAAAAAATATGCTTCTCAGGGGTTTTCTCCTCCCTGGATTTGTTATTGTTGTCTATTTGTTTAATCAGTCTCTCTGGCAGCCAACGTGCAGCATCTGCAGTTTGGGAATATATGCAAACAGAACCTCTTCCCCAGATAAGCACTGGATCTGGCCCATTCCAGGTTCCAGTTAATGGGTCTTTCCAGAGGACTGTTGCAAAATTCTTTTTGGTATCAGAATGCCAGAATCTATATGCAGCAGATTTTCCTTCAGAATCCAAATTTTAAAAAATTTAAAATAAAGAGTGCATGATGAAGGATATTTCTGGGGGGATCCCTTGGTAGGGTACCATTCCCCCTTTTTAATTTTTTCAAATTGACATTTAATGGTTTTATGTGCCCTTTCTACCATACCTTGGCTCTTTGGATTATATGGAATGCCCGTTTTATGTAGTATTCCCAATCTTTCACAAAATTGGTGGAAACTGGAGCTTGTATAACCTGGGCAATTGTCAGTTTTTATCTGTTTAGGCACACCCAATACAGCAATTGTAGCAAGCATATGAGTGATCACATGCTTGCTTGCTTGCTTGCTTCTCCAGTTTGTAATGTTGCATAAAGGAAACCACTGTGCGTATCTACACATACATGTATATATCTTTGCTTGCCAAATTCATTATAATGAGTAACATCCATTTGCCAGATACTTTTTGGTATCAGTCCCTTTGGATTTACACCCAAATGAGGAACTGGTCAAAGTTTAACACATGATTGACATTGTTTAACAATTTGTCTAGCTTGTTCTCTGGTAATTTTAAACCCCAGATAAGCACTGGATCTGGCCCATTCCAGGTTCCAGTTAATGGGTCTTTCCAGAGGACTGTTGCAAAATTCTTTTTGGTATCAGAATGCCAGAATCTATATGCAGCAGATTTTCCTTCAGAATCCAAATTTTAAAAAATTTAAAATAAAGAGTGCATGATGAAGGATATTTCTGGGGGGATCCCTTGGTAGGGTACCATTCCCCCTTTTTAATTTTTTCAAATTGACATTTAATGGTTTTATGTGCCCTTTCTACCATACCTTGGCTCTTTGGATTATATGGAATGCCCGTTTTATGTAGTATTCCCAATCTTTCACAAAATTGGTGGAAACTGGAGCTTGTATAACCTGGGCAATTGTCAGTTTTTATCTGTTTAGGCACACCCAATACAGCAATTGTAGCAAGCATATGAGTGATCACATGCTTGCTTGCTTGCTTGCTTCTCCAGTTTGTAATGTTGCATAAAGGAAACCACTGTGCGTATCTACACATACATGTATATATCTTTGCTTGCCAAATTCATTATAATGAGTAACATCCATTTGCCAGATACTTTTTGGTATCAGTCCCTTTGGATTTACACCCAAATGAGGAACTGGTCAAAGTTTAACACATGATTGACATTGTTTAACAATTTGTCTAGCTTGTTCTCTGGTAATTTTAAACATACCTTTTAAAGTTTTAGAATTGAGGTGATGTACCTCATGAGCCTTTATGGCCTGATCCAAATTAGATTTCTGATTTGATAAAGAAACTGCAGCTATTCGAGTAGCTAGTTCTGCCTTGGTATTTCCTTCAGAAAGAGGACCTGGTAGCCCTGGCTAACCTGGAACTCACTCTGTAGACCAGGCTGGCCTTGAACACAGAAATCTGCCTGCCTCTGCCTCCCAAGTGCTGGGATTAAAGGTGTTCACCACCACTGCCTGGCCTGATCCAAGTTAGATAATCTCTTCTTAACTTTTTACTAATCCTTTCCCTGGGGGAAAATTCAGAGTTTATCATTTGAGCCGCTATTACTTCATTAGGGCTGCACATAATCAATCCCAACTGGGATAACAGATCTCTGCCCCAGAGATTAATGGGAAGGCCTGAGATGACATACGGTTGTATATTTCCTGTATTTCCTTTTTATCTTTCCACATCAGCATCTTAGAGCTTTTTAGTGTGTTTTGACTTTGGCCAATACCCCATTGAATTAGTTAAGGTTGGGGTAAGAGGCCAGGTGGCAGGCCAATCACTTTGTTTTAGGATAGTTACATCAGCTCTTGTGTCAACCAAGCTTTGGAATGCCTTTCCATCCAGCCAAATTGTCATCATAGGTTTTTGTTTAACTATAGGCTGTACCCAGTATGCATCAGGGGAACCAAAGCCTTGATCCCCTCTTTTAGGATTCTTATATTTGTGATTAGTAGGGTACAATGGAAGTAACAATAGTTGAGCTATGCTCTTTCCTGTAGGAATGGTGACTATATTCTGAATTGCCTGTGCCATTACCTTAATCTCACCTTGATAATCATTATCTATAACTCCAGGAAAAAAATTGTAGTCCCTGCATAGTAGCACTGCTTCTTCCCACTATCAGGCCAAACACATTTGGATAGAGTGGTCCAAACACTCCAGTGGGTAAGGCCTGAGGTCCCATTTCTGGGATTAATACTGTGTGGGTGGAAGAACTGAGGTCCAGTCCTGTGCTTCCTGGTGTTGCTCGACTGAGTTCAGAAAGGGATTGGTGTTTTCCGGTAGGACACTGACTGCTCCATAAGCCTGGATCTGGCCTCTGTTCTCGTTTCCCTGATTATGGGAAAGGGTGTTACCTTGTGTGTCTTGTTTAGACCTACAATCACTAGCCCAATGCCTTACATATTTTCAAAGTGGGCAGAGCCCAGGCTGTTTTCCAGGCTGTCTCTGGCTTAACACATTTTCTACTAGCAATCTTTTGCAAATTGTCCAGGCTTGCCACATTTAAAACATGCCTTTCTGTCTTTACTTGCCAAAAAATCTCTTACTAATTGTCCTTGCATGGCAGCTGCCATAGCTAAGCCCTGTTGGTAAGAGGGACCTATGTCAGAACAGAGTCTGATATATATGGTAAGGTCTGTCTTTTTCCTATAAGGTCTAATGGCCGCTTGGCAGGCAGGATTAGCATTTTCATATTCAAGTTGTTTAACATAATCTATGCCTGCCTCTGCATTACCAAAAATCCTCCCTGCTGTTGTCATTAATCGATGAACAAAGTCAGAAATTAACTCATCAGGCCCTTGCCTGACTGTTATTAAAGATGCACCAGGGTCTCCCTTTACTGGAAGTTTATGCCAAGCCTTCATGGCCGCATTTTGAATTTGAGCATATAAACCTGGGTCATATTGCATCTGGTTATCACTAGAAGCAAATTGCCCTTCTCCTTAAGTCCTGATACTTTTTTTCTAACTCTATCAGTTGTTTAAGGGTAGAAATTTTGTCCTGTAACTCCTTTTTGGAATCTACAACCATTGTCTCCATTGGGGGAGCACTTGCAGGTGGAGACACATAGGAAGAGGGCATTTCAGCTTCATAAAATTTGACTTCCACTTCCTCTTGGTCAGCACAATCTGGCTCTGACAAATTGCCATCAACCTTTGGTTGTATTTTGGATTCTAACTTATGATTCCTTTTATTTCGAGCAAAAAAGACAGCATGCAAGAACAAAAGCAGAAAATTAACACATGTGAGCAGCAAACAAAACCAAAACAGAGAGTTGAATTCAGGCTGACTAATTTCTTGTCCCATTTTCATTATCTTTCTGGAAGCTAACCAATACAGAGAGTTGGATTCAGGTTGACTACTTTTTGTCCCATTTCTGTTGGGAGCTGACTATTAGCAGTAAGTGGCTATCAGCTTTGTAGCCATCTTGAGCCATATACCCTGACATGAGACTTGTATTACAATAGTCTACAACAGCTGAACACACTCTGATAACATCTTGCTTTGGATACCCAGGACTTTCCTTGGCTATGTGAGATTGAAGGTGTGTGAGATTAAAGGTGTGTAACATCAGAGTGTGACCTAGAGATCATATTTAGAGACAAGACCTAAGGGCATGATTAAAGGTGTGACTTAGAGGTGTGGCTTAGAAGTGAGACATATAAAAGGCAGAGGCAGACAGCAGAGGATCAGACACTTCAGAGAGTAGAACTTGGAGTACAACTTGGAGTAGGAATTAGGCATTAGGTATCAGGCACTTGGAAGAGAACTTGCAAGAAGTAACTTGGAACTTGGAGGCAATAAGGACTAGGAACTTAGGACTTGGGACTTGGAGAGAAGAAGAGAGACCTAGTGAGGGACCTTGCTGGAAGAAGGATCTGGCAAAAATTCAGAAGGGAAATGAAGGTGATCACCACTGGAATCTGCTGCATCGAGAAAGGTAAGTCATATTAATGAAAATTCAGCAAGAAATAAGTGAGCCTGAACTCGACTCTCTGTTTTTATTTTGTTGCTTGCTGCTCACGTGTGTTAATTGTCTCCTTTTGTTTCTTTGTTTGAATGCTGTCTTTCATGTTCAAAAGCACACTTTAACCTTGAGGAGTGGTAAGACTCACAGGCCAATCAATGCTTCCAAGCATACCTGCCAATCAGACAAGGAGGCGGATTGTTCTGGATGCCAGTCTGCAAGTTCACTGTTCCTGTGCAGTCTTAAGTGGCTCTCTGTGTCCTGCTCTGAGCCCTGTTGTGGGCACTGTGTGGAGACCTCAGTGAAGCTCTGAAATCTCATCATGGTGAGCACAGGATCACTGCGCATAATGGGTAAGGGCAGGCGGCTGAGCAGTGGGAGCTGGGGTGCTGGGTCCTCTCTGGGGCTGCTTGGGAAGCATCAGCCAGATGTGACCACCAGTGAGGTCCCTGGTGATGCCCCTCACGTGTTAAATCAGGAGGTGACCTCTGAGTAACTTCTCTGTCATGGCTGATTCTGAATCTGCACAAAACATTTGGACCAGTTGTTTTCTTGTAGAAACACGGGTGGTTTCTCTGACTCTGCAGCACATGTGTCCAAACCCTTTTGTCTTTTATAGAATACATTAAGAAGACAGGTATAGCTGGGCAGTGGTGGCACACACCTTTAATCCCAGCATTTGGGAGGCAGAGGCAGGCGGATTTCTGAGTTTGAACTCAGCCTGGTCTACAGAGTGAGTTCCAGGATAGCCAGGGCTACACAGAGAAACCCTGTCCCAAAAAGAAACAAACAAACAAACAAACAAAAGCTGTTTTAATGAAGACAGGCATAAATCTAATAGATCTGTTTTCATACATTACTTGTTCTTACTTTGTTTTAGTTTTGTTACTTTTTTTTCTGTTTCAGTTTTTTATGTTGCTTTATTTTTTACCTTTAGTGTTTTGGTTTTTTTTCTTTTTTTGGTTTTTCGAGAGAGGATTTCTATGTGTATCTCTGGCTGTCCTGGAACTCACTCTGTAGACCAGGCTGGCCTCGATCTCAGAAATCCACCTGCCTCTGCCTCCCAAGTGCTGGGATTAAAGTCCTGTGCCACCACCGAGTGGCTAGTGTTTCTTTATTATGTGGTAAAGGGACTTTTTTTCCCTCCAATCCGTTGGGTTTTATGCATGCTTCTTGTCCATTAACAGGCATCTTCTTTGGTTTAGGAAAAGTTTCCTTTATGATTTCATTGAAACTATTTTCTAGACCTTTAGACAGAAAGTTTTCTTTTTTCTATTCCAATCATCTGTAATTATTCCCTTCTCATATGTTGCAGAATTTCGGGTTGTTTAGGGCTAGGAAACTTTTAGAATCTACATTTTTTGACCCATGTATCCATTTTGTTTTATTCATCTTTAATGTCTGAGACTCTCTCTTCCTTTCCTGTTCTGTGGGTGAACCTTGTCTCTGTAGTTGTCAGTGCACAGGCAATTTTATTGGCCAACTCTCAGGAACTTAGCAGCTGCTTAAGTCATTCCCTGCCTCCATCACCTGCTGCTGTTGTCAGGTGTGCTTTATATACACAGACCACCAGCTACACAGCTCTGTTTGTTCCCTGTCTCTGTTCTCTGCACATGCCCCTCTCTATTCTCTTTCTCTACCCTCAGCGCTCTCTCCCTCTGCTACCTGTCTGTCTGAATGTCTGCAGGTCCTCTAGACATGTGCATCATCTCTATCCCTTCCCCTAAGCAACCTCCTTTGTACCTTATCTGTTGCATGTTTTAATTTCTCAGGACCTGCTGTGATAGGATTGCTTGGATTTCTTGGTGACTTACTTTCCTGGTTGTTATTTATATTCCAATGGTGGTGTCTAGGCCTCTGGGTTTGAAATGATTATTGATTTAGGTACTTATTTTTGGATTTGTCTTGTTTGGGTGGGTGTTTTGTTCCTGGGTTACTGTTTAATGTTTGGATTTGCAGAGAGCTTTGGCTGACTGTTGCCTCTTTTACTGACCTGTTTGTTTGTTATGTTCCAGAGGGAATGCTTGCTAATTTTGAAAGCTGGGGGAAGAGATGGGCAGGAAGAGATGATCTTAGTAATCTACAAGGAGACGTTGTCATTAGTGAGGTTAGGCTGCTTCTGGTGTTTTGTACAGTACTAGAGGCAACTGTGAAAATTGCATTTGAGATAACAAATATTGTGGTAGATCTATTGAAAAGTTATTTTGTGTCGTTTCAGGCATGGCATGTGGGTGAACAGGAACTATCTGCCCAAGTGGGGTCTATGATACAGGGATGAGGCAGGAAAGAAAGGGCAAGTGGGGATGGTCTGCAGTATCTTTAGGAGGCATGCACAAGGGGAGAGGTAATTTCCACTAGTATTCTTTTCCAATGGTGAGGGCCACTTGTATTCTGTGCCAGTTGTAAGGGCAACTGATATTAGGGTTTGCAGTAACAGACAATGAATTATGTCTTGGATAGCGTACCTGTTTTACTTTCAGTCATGGCTTGCAGGCAAACAGTAGCATCTTTTGATAATAAAGGTCTTAGTCAAAAAGGTGAGTTTATGAAGTCCAACCAACTCTTGCACAAAGATTGCACAAAGTCCACTTGAGCAGACATCCTATGAGAAAACCCTCTTATCAACAGCCAGTCAAGGTACAACAGCAAGGTTTAGCTACATAGAGATAACTAATAAAACTTAAAGAGGAAAAAAAGGTTAGCCTACCCATCATAGTTGTCAGATGGTTTTATCCCCTGGTTTTTTATTGCCAATTATGCCAGATATAAAATTTCTTAAAAAGTAAGTTGCTGACCAGTATGTTAATGTCCCAATCTTGTTGCAGCTGCAATAAATACTCAGCACCCCTAGACTTGGTCTCTCATTTTGGACCTGATGTGAGATTGACTGGGGAGAATCCTTGTTACTGAGCTCATAGTACAGACCTTCGTGTATTTGCATTGCAATAGGTTCTTGGTGGCCTTTGGTGTACCAGTGACTTGGGCACAACATCTTGGTGCATGGATTGGAACACGGAAACCCTCCGAAATCCCAACTGAATGCTGATGTGTCATTGTTCTTTGTGTCAGAGTGGCTTATCTGTCAGATTTGTGTCTGTGTACCTTGGGTTTTAGATTTTTCTTGAGTATTTGCAAATGGAGATGACTAAAGTTACTGTGGAAGCACAGTATAGTGGACGCACTGGAGGGTTGAAGCCCCAAAGGGCTTGGAAGATGTTTCAAAGCCTGATGTAGCAGATGGTGTGCACATGGTCTTAATTTTGGGGATGGTTTTCAGCTGACATTCATTCTAAAGCCAAGAAAAAGCCAGGTTCAGAACTAAATGTTTTAGTTAGGAGAGATGACAGAGGTTCTGGTTAGTCAACAAAATGATGGACTGGGTATTAGGACTATCTTGCACCTCACTGGTACAATTAGAAATAATTATATTCTAATTGTACTTTTAGAGAAATGTTTTATTTTAACAGGACGAGTGATATGTAGGAGGAGCTAAGTTGGGAGCAGTACTGAGAGGAAGAGAAGGAGTAAGGAGAGGAGAAGGAGACGAAAAATTAGGTGATGAGAGAAAGAAAGAAAGAAAGAGAAAGAGGGGGGGGACATGGAGGCAGATGTTCATGTGTCTCCACCAGTCGAAGATAGTTGATATATTTAGGTTGGGTATTGGGTTACACTTCTTTTTTTTTTTTTTTTTTTTTTTTTTTTGGTTTTTTGAGACAGGGTTTCTCTGTGTAGCCCTGGCTGTCCTGGAACTCACTCGGTAGACCAGGCTGGCTTTGAACTCGGAAATCCACCTCCCTCTGCCTCCCAATTGCTGGGATTAAAGGTGTGTGCCACCACTGCCCAGCTGGGTTACACTTCTGATTGAGCATTACCAAACTTATAAAGCCTTTGATTAACATTTTTAAAAATTGTATAACAGCAAAAAGGAAAAGGGGGCATGGAATAGGGGTTTTCTAGGGAGGGGAAATGGAAAAAGGGGATGGCATCTGAAATGTAAATAAAATATCCAAAAGAAAAAAAAATTTGGGAAGGTTTAAACCTACTTAGAACCCTGCTACATGGCTGACAGCTGTCTTCCCATCTTCATTGTCTCCTCTGTACAAGTAGAAGAATCTGCTGGGTAGCCTTTACCGCCCCCTTGTGGCTGTATATTTTGTGTGGCACTTTGTTATTCTCTCACTGAGGAAATGAGACAGACTTCATCCTAATGGATTTAGTTACTAGCCCCACACCTTGGGTTAAATCCTTCTTAACAGCAGAACATAGACACATTGGCTAGTCCATGATATAGAGCTCTTCGAGACAGCATCCAGGGCAAAGTCAGGCTCTGCCTACTTTATTTTAAAGAGTAGAAAGAAAAATACCTCATTTCTCACATCCTGGACTACCCTCTGCCCAGTTCATATGTGACTCTGTAGTTTTGAAGTTGGAACTGCCATGAGATGGAAGGTCGTTCTTCATTGATTTTCACAAATATAGCATATCTTCCTTGGACCAGAGGTCCTGTCTTTTGTCGGTGGCCATTTCCAGGTCTGTGGGACAATCTGCTTTTCTGTCCACCTTCCAGCTGTTTTAGCCTCCTCTTTGTTAGCACTGGCCTGGGAACCCAGGGTTAAAGATGCTCATCCCAGGTCAGCACAGCCTCTGAGCTCCCCATTCCAGTGTATCCTTCCCTGCTCTGAGCCAGGTGCCCTCCCTATCTTGTCCTTGCTCAGCCACAACTCCAACTCCCTCTTGTTTTGGCAGGGCCTCCTGTAATTGACATGGTTAAATTATTGATTTTGTGTTGTAACAAATTCCTCATTTATTATTGTGTTTGTGTCATTTTTGTTTTCAGTTCTCACCATTTCAGATCTACAGTCATCTGAGGGACCCTCAATCGAGGGTGTGCCCTCATCAGAATGACTGGTTGCTATGTCTGTGAGAGATAGTGTTGATGATTGATTAGAAAGGCTCTTCCACTGAGTATGGCAATATCCCTAAGCAAGAGGTCCTGAGCTGGATGAGAGAGCAGGCTGAGCATGAGACAGTGACCAAGCAAGAGAGCAAGCCTGGACAGTTTTTATCCATGCCTTTTGCCTTAAGTTTCTAATCTAAGCTCCCAAAATGATGGACTGTGATCTGACAGAATCATGTACAAAAACCATTTATTACCTAAGATGCTTTTGCTTAGAGGATTCAATCACAGCAGCAGAGTAGCAAGTTAGAACAACAACATGGTATCAAAGGGTTATTTTGCTGCTGCACGGAATCTATGTTGTAGATTGCATTCTTGTGTACAGGAACAAATTTGGGGTAGAAGGGTTTTTGGATTGGTTTGTGTCTCTAACTCTCCACTATGGGTCCTGCCTGACTGCAGAATGTGGCCTCTTCAGCATCCATATCTAACTGCTATACATCTCAGCTAAGATCGACCACATACACTCCTAGGTGCCCTCCAGTTTGTGGTCTCTGGTATATCCTAAATATACCCCCTCACCCCAGCCAGCTGCAGATTTTGATTCATTTTCCCCCCTCTGGCCAACTCTTGTCTCTCATCTCACCTGTTCCTGGTTCTCCCCGATTCCCCTTTCTTATCTGCTCTCCCATCCAGTTCTCTCTCTTCCATCTGCCTCCTATGATTTCTTTACTCCACCTTCTGAGTAAGATTCAACTGTGCTCATTTG
The DNA here is from genome assembly GCF_011762505.2 of Arvicanthis niloticus. NCBI lineage: Eukaryota > Metazoa > Chordata > Mammalia > Rodentia > Muridae > Arvicanthis > Arvicanthis niloticus. The sequence continues at coordinate 861,363 of NW_023044979.1, read as the reverse complement.
GCCCTTCTTTCTTGTTTAGTTTCTTTGTGTCTATGGAGTGTAGTGTGGGTTTCCTGTATTTTATGCTTATTTTTCACTTGTAAGTGAGTACATACATGCATGTGCTTTTAGATCTTGGTTGCCTCAATCGAGATGATAGTTTCTAGCTGTATCCACTTGCCTGAAAAATTCATGATGTCCTTGTATTTCGTAGCTGAATAATGTTTCATTTTGTAAATGAACCACATTTTCTATATTCATATTTTGGTTAAGGGGCATCTGGACTCTTTTAAGTTTCAAGTTGTTATGATTAAAATGGCTATAAACTTAGTGGAGACCCTGCTCTAAGTCACCTGGCTTTGCAGAGTCGCCCCTGTATCTTCTGTTTGTCCTTTGAGAGGGTGTGGACCCCTGGGAATCCATGATGATGTATGAAGTCTCTATTGGGTTAGGTGCATCCTCTCTGCTGAGGCCAGACCTGGCAGCCCAGTTAAGGGAACAGATTCCAGTGACAGACAGCAGCTTTAGGGACAGCTCCTGCTACAGTAGTTGTAAGACCATCATGTAGACTGAGCTGCACATCTGCTACTTATGGGCCATGGTCCTGTGTTCAGACTGTGTGTGTTATTGTTTGTGCCTCAGTCTCTGAATGTCACCAAGGATCAAGGTTAGTTGAGTCTGCTGGTCTTCCTGTGAAGTTCCTATCCTGTTCAGGACCCTCAATCCTTTCCCCAACTTTTCCATCAGAGTTACCAAGATGCATGCAATGTTTGACTGTGGATCTCTGCTTCTGCTTCAGTCAGCTGCTGGGTGGAGCCTCTCAATGACAATTATGCAAGGTTCCTGTGTAGGAGCATCACAAAATATCCTTAATAATATCATGGATTGGAGCTTGTCCATGTGTGTCTCCAATTGAATAATTTTTCATTGGCCATTCCTTCAGTCTCTGCTGGTTGAATATGATCCTTCAGCTTTCTTCTCATGCTCCCATACATTCCCCATTTGGACTCTGTCCCTAAATCACATAAGATACTGTGCACACATTTGCTGTTTAATGCTATGCTATTTTGCACACCCGGTGGTTTTATATTTTTAAATTTATTCATTCTGTTTTTGTTTTTCTAGACCAAATTTCCCTGTGAAGGACTTCCTGTTCTGATTGTAGATATAGAAAGCACATAAGCCACCTGACATGTTTTTGTTCAATAAGAACATGCTTTTGTGCTGCTCTTCATCCACATCTTTCATTTTGAAATTTAGCCATATGTATAAATTATATTCTTTGTCTCTGGATTGCTTATGCTCATGTCATCAATATTATCTGATGCTTCAGATTCATTGAAATGCAGGTGTATGATGTTCTGCCTAACTGTTATGTTTGTTGTGAAATTTTTGAACAAATAATTGCATTATGACTGTGTGCATGAATATGAATATCATGTGTGCCTCATCTTTGCTGTTGTCAGAAGATGGCCTCAGAACTCCTGAACTTGAAGAAATGGGCAGGTGTTGGTCCACATGTGTATGCTAGAAATTGATCACCATTATGTGGAAGACTAGCACGAACTTCCATCTCCTGAGCTACAACTCCTGAACTACATTCTTTATTTCTGATCAGCATATACATTGCTAATATTTTTATCTGTCCATTTTTAACTCTTTAAACATGCATTTCCTTTTAGTTAAATTTAATTAATGTTGCTGTTTAAACTGGTTCACTTCATGTTTATGTGAGATGAATACAGAACTGCAGTGAATGTATAATTCTTTGCAGGAACTTCAGTAAAGAATTGTGAGTTCTCTCTATCATTTTTGTTTTCTGATTTATTTTTGTAGCAAAGTGAGGTTCTTAACATGTAACTTTCGCTGTCCTGAAACTCATTTCATGACCTTGTTGGCATCCAGCTCAATGACATACACCTGCCTGTACCTCTGTGATTAAAGACATGAGAAATATATATAGCTGGCCCATTATTTCTGTAGTTAGTAATTGTTCATATTGTTTTTCAAGTGTTTGCTAAGCACAGTTGATCTGTTTCCCCCCTGCAAATCTCTCTCAATTGTCATTTGTGTTGCAAATCTATATCCAATTCAAAGAGTTCAGAAGTGACACAGGTGAACCTTATATTTCAAGTTCCTTCTAAATTGACATGTTGATAATAATTCATGTGTCAGGAAATAAGTGGAGGAATCCCCTGAATTATGTTTACATTGTCCAGTAAGCATATATTTACTTTGTAGTGGTGTCAGTATCAGGCTTTGTGTTGTACACATGTATGTGATATTTCAGGAAACAGTGAGTTTCGATGATGTGCATCTGAACTTCACTGCAGAAGAGTGGAATTTCCTGGATCCTTCCCAGAATAATCCGTACCAAGACGTGATGCTTGAGAATTACTGGAACCTCACTGCTACAGGTAAGACTGAATTTTCTTTTGATTCTCAATATAAGGGAAAAATGTTTCTGCATTACTGACGATCATCTCTTATTTCAATAGAGAACAAGTAATATTGAGTTGAATAAATCAGGTTCATTGCTGTGAAAATTCATAGTAACCTGAATTTTGCCTAATTCCAATACCATATCATTTATTTTCTGGTACCGTGTTTTAGGCTATAATTTGGAAGACCATCATATTGAAGAACAATGTCAAACTTCTAGAAGTCATGAAAGGTAATTTTAATGTCTAAACTGATACAAATATGCCTGTGAAAAAATTTTACTGTGATCTGGAAGCTCTAAAGGAAAGCAAGCATGTAAAATATCAGTACTTTTATTGTAGCTGTGATTATAATATTCTCCCAAAACTGTGTACCTCAATGTCAGTTATCTGATTTCTGTTTGCAATGCATTTCTCTAAGAAAGAAGAGAAGGAAAAATGCCTTAAGGGATTCCTTTATTTGATTTGTATCTCCATTAGAATGATGTTGTGGAACTACCAATTTGTATAGTCTCATAATATTTAGATGTTGCACATTGAACAGTGATAAACACGTATCCATAACTTTCTAATAAGCAAATCCTCCATGGTAAATTGGTGATACTCATATACTTGTAGTGAAACTTTTAAGTTTATTGTGAGGTCAGTTTATGAGAGTAAAGAATGTTGTCATGGAAAAACATTAATCATGTCTGATATGAACTAAAAGTCAATGTGTGTGTATTCAATGTAGAAACCTTTCATTTGTTCTTCTTTTTAATGGGTATATCAATTGTCAGAATGGATGAAACCTTGTGAGCATAGAGATACTAAAAGTAACAACGTACCTCTATCTATGTCAGAATAATGAGAAGATATGTAGTATTCTGCCTTTGGTAGACTTTCTGAATAAGATAGACATTTGCAATTAATTGGTTTTCTGACTTTACTGGGAACATCCCCAATGTCACACTGCAGAAAATCTCTATGGGTACTAGAAGTTTGGACATTCTTCTGTTTATCCTCGTTCACGATGCTGCAGTGGTGTGATTCACACTATAGGAAAAACTTAGAAAGAAATCAGTGATTTAATGTCCTGATATCTTCAGCCATGTGAAATATATCATATAGAAATCTCATATAGAAAATGGATGTTATAAATGTGAGTCATGTAATAAGTGCTCTTACCATTACAAATTCTTGCAAAGAGGTAAAGCAACCCACAGTGAGCAAGTACAACCATGAACATCAAACTGATAAAACTTTAAGATCTGAGCTTTAAAAACTTTAAGTTCTTTATTATTACACCAACTGCATAATTTATTCCTATTGATAAAAGGATTGATCAGGCTAATGAATGTGGTAAAGCTTTCACATGTGTCCATTATTGTTGCAGGCATGAAAGAAATCATACTGGACAGAAACCACATGAATGTAATCAATGTGGTAAAGCCTTTTCACATCACAGTAGTCTCCAAAGACATAAAAGAACACATACTGGAGAGAAACCTTATCAATGTAATCAATGTGGTAAAGCATTTTCATGTCACAGAAATCTCCAAAGACATACAAGAACACATACTGGAGAGAAACCTTATGAATGTAGTCAATGTGGTAAAGCCTTTTCATGTCACAGTAGTCTCCAAAGACATAAAAGAACACATACTGGAGAGAAACCCTATGAATGCAATCAATGTGGTAAAGCCTTTGCAATATCCAGTCATCTCCAATATCATAAAAGAACACATACTGGAGAGAAACCTTATGAATGTAATCAATGTGGTAAAGCCTTTTCATATCATAGTAGTCTCCAACGTCATATAAGAACACATACTGGAACGAAACCTCATGAATCTAATCAACATGGTAAAGCCTTTCCATAAAGTTTTTTTCCTAAAACATACAAGAACACATATTGGAGAAAAACTATGAATGTAATCAATGTGCTAAAGCATTTGCATGTCCCACTAGTCTGGAAAGACACTTCATGAATGTAATCAATGTGGTAAAGACTTTTCAGAACCTTAGAATCACCATTATTATAAAAAAAGCACATACAGGAGAGAAACCTTATCAATGTAATAAATGTGGTAAAGCATTTGCAAGTTGAGTCATTTCCCGTGACAGGAATGATTACATGCAAGAGAGAAACCTGCTTGAATATTAACACAACAGAAATCACAGTGGAGTGAACCCTCATTAACGTAATCACTGTGGTCAAATCTTGGCAATTCACTTTTATCTGTGACTACATAATAGAACACATTCATGAGAGTCACTCAAAGTAATCAAGGTGTTAAGCCCTTGCATAGCATGGTCATAATCCAACACATAAAAGAACACATACTGGAGAGAATCTGAATGTCATGAATGAGGTAAAGCCTTTCCAGGACACACTCATCTCTGAATACACAAAGGAAAATGTGCAGAGTAAAACCTTATGAATGTAGTCAATGTGATAAAGCCTTTGCATTTAACTGTACTCTCCAAACACTTAAAGGAACACACGCTTTAGAGAAACCTTAACAAATGTAATGAATGTGGTAAAGCCTGTGCATATCTCTGTAAAGTTTGAAATGATTGTTGACGCTTGTCACATTTTTTCTCTTAATAAATAACCTCGAGAAACTCAATGTCAGTGTGTTGGGTGAGATCATATAACGTATTGGCAGTCACAGATGACTTTTGATGTTATTGAAGGTGCTCAAAGACTGTTGTGATACACAAAGGCCTTAATAGATTGGTTACTTACTAAAGACTTTAGTTTTTTTTATAAAGATAGCAGAAAGTATTGTAGAAATAAACTGTGGTAATTTGAATATGCTTGACCCTAAGAAGTGGCAATATTAAGAGATGTGTCTTCTGGGAGATGTTACCTTTTTGAAGGAATTGAATTCCTAGGGTGGTGGTCTTTGGAGCTCAGGCCAGTACAAATCAGACCCTCCTACCACTTGCCTGGAAGACAGTCTCTTCCTGAATGCCTTCACATGAGGATGCAGAACTCTCAGCTCCTTCTCCAGCATCATGGCTGCCTGCATGCTGACATTCCTGCTATGATGGCAATGGACTAAACGTTTGAAAGTGTAAGCCAGGCCCAATTAAATATTTGCCTTTAACACAGTTGCATTGGTTACAATATCTCTTCTTAGCAATGGAAATTCTATCTAAAACAGAAGCTGGTACCCCAGACTTAAACATTGCTATGATAGGCCTGAATGTGGTATTTTTTGTTTTGTTTTATGGAACAATGTGGATTTTTAGACTTTGGATCTGTATATGCATTAAGTGGAACTGACTGGGCCATCCTAGTAGGAATATGGAACACATATGTACTAATGGTGATTTGAACTTTGTATATAGTTTTATGATGTTTTCCTGAAGAATATTGCTGCCTTCTGCCCTTGTCTGTAGAGTGTCCTTGAAGATAAGGTAAACAGGTTGATGTTAATTGCATTAACAAAGGAAGTTACAGTGAAGCCAGCAAAGCCTTTGGCCTGTGTTTACTCTCATGATGATTGTTTTGAGCAAGCATAGTAATCTTAGAAAGAAAATAAATATAAAATGTTAGGTCAAAAAAGAAACTTGTACCATAAAGTTGAATGAAGCTAAATTCTGTGATCAATGATATTAAATGGAATTAAAGGTACGGTGACATTAGGGCAAGATTCCATCCACCTAAACTCATGGATGTGAAGTTGGACAAATGAGAACTGTATCGTGTTAAGCATTATTACGTAGTTGTTTTCATGTGGACACAAGAGTTACCAGTATGTGTGAAATTGACAATTGATGGATTGTGATTACTATTCTGGGTTTTCAATTTGAAATCTACAAGGATATACTTAAGTACATGCATTAAATCCCAGGAGATCAGAGTCAGGCAGATTTCTGATTCAAGTCTTCCTTGTTCAAGTGTTCCTAAAACAGAACAAGTTTTAGGTAAAGAAATCTTAGGTACAGGCAAAGTGTTACACATATATTATCCAGTGTTCAGGAGACAAAGCCATGCAGATCTGAGTTCAAGGTTCATCTACAGAGCAAGTTCAAGCACAGCCAAGCTTAGGCAATGAAGTTGTTGAAACCTATAAAGCTGGTGATGATGTAATAGAAGGAGCCATGTTCTGGCTCTAGCAAGCAGAACTCAGCAGCCTTGTGCATGTGGCTCTGGCTTTAGAGGCAAGAATAGAAGGGATGACTGAGACAATTGATGCTGGTTGCCTGTAGTTAGAAAATTAGTGAGGATGAAGAAGAAACGAGCATCACTTAGGTGAAATCTAGTGTTTTCAAAGAGGAGAAAGAAGTTTTATTCCAGAGGTAGCCAAGATTGTACCTTGTGGTGCAGCTTGACTCAGTCCTGGGTAAGACTCACCCAGGTGGCACTGGTTTTAAGGCATGAATGTTTCGTGCAGTGCAGCTGGGGCTTGGCACAATGAAGGAACCATGAGAGGAACGCAGTGAAGACTGTTTGTCACAGAAGAACCCAGCATGTTGAAGATGTCAGTCCTGTGGGATGAGCAGAAAGAACAGCAGCAGCAGTTGAGTGGAGTCAAGCAGAACCTAGTGTCCTATAGAGGGAAGAGCTGGAGACGAGACCCAGCTTCTTTTGAGGAGCTCAGAAGATCATCTGTGGATCCCAGATACTGGAACTAGAAGCTGTAATTTTGAAGTTACTTTGGAGACTCCAAGAGTTTTAGTATCCAGAGCTGTGCGGTACCTTCTCAGGAAAACTTTCAGCAAATAAAATCAGCCAAAGCAAAAGAATTGTGCTGCAGGAAACAGGACAGAAAGGAGTTGGAGATCTGAAGAACACTTTTACATCAGACATGGAGATGCAGAGTTTAGAGATTTCCTTACTGGCTTTTGCTCTACTTTGGGCCCAGTATTTTTTCACAATGGTGATTAGGAATGGTGACCTATATCCTGTGAATTTGGATGGATATTATGTGCTAGTTTTTGAAAGTATATTGGATTATAGTTACATGATTGGAACAATCTCAGGAGATACTTTGAGCTTTAGACATTTAACATTTATGAGACTTCTATAGATGATGGAACTTTTTAAATTGAACCTCACATATTTTGTATTATGCTATTTTTAAATATGGTCTCCATAAAATCATGTGTTTGCACAATCATAGGGGAGCCAGGCAGTTGAATGTGATAGTATAAATATGCTTGGCTCAGGGAGTGGGAGGAAGTTATTGAGATGTGACCTTGGAGGTAGTGCATCACTGAAGGCTTTGAAGTTCCACCCAGTGCAGAATGGGCCCTCCTAGTAGCTCCCTGGCATACAGTCTCTTCCTGGCTGCCTTTGGATCAAGATGCAGAACTGTCAGCTTCTTCACCAGCATCATGTTTTCTTGAATTCCCGCCATGCTTTCTGTTAGGATGAAAAAGGACTACCTCACTGAAACTGTAAGCCAGTCCCAATAAAACTGTTGCTTTTATAGGAGTTGCCTTGTTCATGATTTCTCTTCATAGCAATGGAAACACTAAAACAGAAACCCTGTGAGTGTATTTAATATGGTCAAGCCTTTGCACAATTCTCTACTCTTCATTATCATGAAAGAATACTTGCTAGATTTTAAGCATGCCCCCTGTGACTCAGTACATACACCCTGTGACTCAGGACATACCTCCCGAGTATTAACCATGCCCCAGAGTCCTAAACATGCTTCCTGTGACTCAAGACAGGACCCCTGAGTCTTACGCATGCCCCATGTGACTCTGGACTTGCCTCCTGAGTGCTAAACATGCATCCTGTGTCTCAGGACATGCCCACTGTGTTTTAAGCACATCACCCTGTGTCTCAGGACACACCCCTGAGACTTAAACATGCCCTCAGTGACTCAGGACACACCCACAGAGTTCTAATGGACATGTTTAGTATAATGAAGCCTTGCACACCTCTGTAGTCTTCATCATTATGAAACTATTCATATTGGACAGTGGTTACATACTCTGCTAAAGCCTTTACATTGTGCGGTCCACTGAGATCCAACACAATTCAAACACAGGACAAGGCAAATGACAAGAATTTATTGTAATCAAATCACTGCTGATAAAATTACACTCAGAAGCTTAGCTGCAATACCAGCCTCAGCCCTACCCTGAACCAGAAAGTTGTATAGCTTCCAAAAGTCAAAACCACAAAGCCCTGTGCCAAGTTACAGCTACATTTTTCTCCCGATCACGTTTTTTTTGTTGTTGTTTTACTCTATGTCAAATGATACAGAATGTAGGTTGTATGGTGTACACTATCACAGCCATTTGTTCTTTTGTGGTTAGGAACATGCATTATATTTTGAGGAATAACACATGAATAACAGAAATTATAGTTAGGAACAGTTGCTATGTTTTAGGTAAGAAAACATGAGTGATGAAAGCTGGTCAGATATTGTTAAGTACACAGGTCCCCTATGACCTAAAACTTAGTTTGAATTTATGATTAAATGGAGATGGGTAACAAAAGGCTGTCCTTAGGGTAAGTTTCTTTTGCTTCTTCCCAACATTTGTATATTATAGACATATTTGAATACATAGCAGAACACATATTGAAGATGTATCTTACAAATGTAATCAATGAGATAAAACCTTTTCACAACACAGTCATCTATGACCATAGAAGAACACATCCTGGAGAGAAACGCTATGAATATGTGGTAAAGCGTTTGCATGTGGCAGTCGTCCTATGTGGGGAGCCAACAGTAGGTGGCTGTCACCCTTGCAGCCATCTTGAGCCATATACCCTGAGAAAAGACTTCATTACAATAGCCTACAACAGCTGAGCACACTCTGATAACATCTTGTTTTAGATACCCAGGATTTTCTCTTGGGTATGTGAGACTTAAAAGTGTGTGACTTAAAGGGCTGACTTAGAGATCACATTTAGAGACAAGATCTAAGGTCATGACTTAAGGGTGTAGCTTAGAGGTGTGGCTTAGAAGTGAGACATATAAAAGGTGAGAGGCAGACAGAAGAAGTGAGTTGTTATTATTAGGTATTAGGCACTTGGAGGAAGAACTTGGAAGTAGGAATTTGTGGGGAATAAATCTCATGGGGGGAGGGAGTCTGGTAATCGGGTTCCAGCAGTATAGCGTGCTTCCCACAACGCCGGCCAGGGGTCCCACATTCACACTGCCACCAGCTTGCTGTGGTTGCAGTTCGATGTTCTGAAGGCTGGGAACTTGGTGGTGGAAGATCAGGTGACACGTGGAGTTTCCCACAGCTTTTATTGTTCATGGCATAGTGAACAATAAAAAAAAAATTTTTAAATTAAAAAGTGGGTGTAGATGATGAGTGCTCCCCCGAAAGCCAGGCTCACCTGGCCTTTTATAGGAATGGGGAAAAGGGGAGGGAATAACTTAATTAGCTACACCCCTGGCCTTTAGATAACTCATTAATATTTAAATCTCTGGAGGTAGAGACTTGTTAATCATGCCCTCTACATGCCTGAAGGGCACAGGTTAAATGGAGTTAACCTTGTCCAAGGCCCAGCAGGAATTAGGCATTGAGGAAGAAGACATGTGAACTAGAGAACTTGGAAGAAATGATCATTAGGTATTACACACTTAGTATTTGGAAGAAGTAACTCGGAACTTGGAGGCACTAGGGACTAGGAACTAGGAACTAAGAGCTCAAGACTTGGAACTTGGAGAGAAGGAGACTGAAGAATAAATGGAATTGAATCACACTTTGTCTGGTCTCCATTCCTTGAGTCTGTCCTCACTCTCTCTCTTGCTGAACCCTGACCTGTGGACCAGATCAGCCTGAGGCAGTACGGGCTCTAACAGTTTAGTCCCCAAGGTGTTTGGCAGTGTGGGTCCCAACACCAATAGATTGGTCTGAGACCCTTTTGCCCCCAAACATGGGGTAGAGTGGTTTGCAACATTTTTGGCCCCCAAACATTAGGGTAGCTCGGGCCGCAATCGTACTAGAAAGCATGAGAAAAAGGCATAATGCAGAAAAACCCCATAAACGTGGTCAATGTGTTAAAGTCTTGTACTTTCTGATATCTTTATAGAAGACTAAACTCTTTAGTAAGAAATCATTCTATTAAAGTCTTTGTATATTACAATAGTCTTTGAGCACCTTCAATAATATCAAAAGTAATCTGTGACTACAAATAATTTGTAGGATCTTACCCAACACACATTCAGTTACTCAAGGTTATTCATTATGTAGAACAAAAATTTGACAAGTGTCAACCATCAGTTCAAACTTCCCGATGTCTTTCTATTTTGTTTACATTTACAAACTCATTTGTACATACGAATTCAACTGGTTTTTCTTTTTTTCTTTTTTAGTTTTTTGTGTATCCAACAACTTTGCTTAAGGTTTTTACCAGCTCTGAGAATTGCCTTTGGGAAGTTTTAGTTCACTTGTGCTTATTATCATATCATCTGCTGATAAAGATAATTTTACTTCCTCCTTAAATTTACAATTTAATGTTAACTTATTTAACATTACACTGTAAATTACAATATAGGACTTGGAATATAGGACTAGTTAACATTAAACTGTAGATTGCCATACAGGGCTAGTTAGTATTAAATTGTAAATTGCAATATAGGAGTAGTTAACATTACATTGTAAATTGCAGTAAAGGACTAGTTAACATTAAATTGTAATTTCAATATAGGACTAGTTAACATTAAAATTTTAGATAGTATTTTGAATAGATATGGAGAGAATTGATCACCTTCTCTTCTTTGTGAATTAGTGGAATTAATTAGAATTTCTCTCCATAATTTAATGACAGCTATAGATCTGCAGTAAAGTGACATTATTATGTTTAGGTATGTTCCTTGTATCCTTAATCACTCCAAGAACTCTATCATATAGTGGGGTTAAATATTGTCAGAGAATTTTTCATCATCTAAGAGATTACAACATTTTTTCTTACACTTTAATCACATTATGTTGAACCATCCCTGTGCCTCTTGACGGAAAAATTGGTTTATAATTCTTATTTGTTACTGAGTCTTTATATTGACTGGGTATTTGAGTAACCATGGGTTCACAAAACAAATTGACTAAAGTTTCTTCTTTTTCTATATTGTTGAGTACTTTGAGGAGTATTTTCATGAACTCCTCTTTAGAAGTCTGGTAGGATTCTACCCTAAAATTCATGCCCCTGGGCTCTTTTTGGTGTCAGACTTGTAATGACTTCTCTTTTTCTAGATGTTTAGGCAGTTTGAGTTGTTTCCCTTAGTTATATTTAACTTTGGTAAGAGGAACCTATTGAGGAAATTTTCCATTATTGTTAGAAGTTCCAGTTAGATGGAGTTGAGGCTTTTAAAAACCATGTCATTACCATTCTTTAGATTTCTTCATTGTCTGTTATTTTGTCACCTTTTCATTTTAGATTTCATTAATTTGTATATTCTCCATCATTTAATAAGGGTTTGACTATCTTGTCTAATAAAATGCTCAAAGGACCAACTCCATGTTTCATTAATTCTTTCCATTCTTCTCTTTCTATTTTGTTGATTTCAGCCTCCAAATTGATAATTAACTGATGTCTAATCCTTTTTTTTTCATTGTTCACTTGTTTTTGTTCTAGAATTTAAGGTGTGCTGTTGAATTGTCAGTATGAGAGCTCTCCAAATGTTTCATGTAGGGATTTTGTGCTATGAACCTTCATCTTAGAACCAGTTTCATTTTCTTTGTATTCTGTAAAATTGTGCATGTTTCATATTCATTTGCATTGAATTCTATCAAGTCTCTAATGTCTTCCTCTATGTTTGTCTTAGGCTATTTTTCATTCATAGTGAGGTGTTCAGCTTCCATGATTTTGTAAGCTTTGTGTTCTTTCTGGTTTTGTTGATATCCAGCTGTAATCCATGGTGGTCTGATAGGATTTATGGTGTTATTTCAATTTTCTTGTATGTAATGAGGTTGGCAGTGTGTCTGGATATGTGTTCAGTTTAAAATTCAGTTTCATGAGTTGCTGAGCAGAAGGCGTATTCTCTTGTATTTCAGTAGAATGTTCTCTAATTATCAGCTGGACTCACGTTCAAGTTGTCAGTGAGCTGGAATTTTTCTTTCTTTTTTGAGGGGGTGTCTGGAGAATTTTTCCACTGGTGAAAATTATGTATTGAAATCTTGGAATATAAGTGAATGAGTGTTATGTGATTTTAGGTTTAAAACACTTTCTTTTATGAAGTTTGGCGACCTGTGTTTAAGGCATAGATATTAAAACTTGAAATGGCATCTTTGGTGATTATTTATTCCTTTAAGGAATTTGAGTGTCTTTATCTGATTCTTTTGATTAATTTTGTTTAAAATTTATTGTGTTATATTTTAAAATGACCACACCAGCTTGCTCCTTTAATCCACTTGCTTGGAATATATTTTTACATTTCCTTACCTTGAATTAATGCCTACTTCTGGAAAAAAAACTATATATATTTCATAAAATGGTCTTTATAATTTTTCACTCTACATTAAAAGACAGGTATAACTCTGCAGTGGTGGTGTAGAGTGAAAAATTATAAAGACCATTTTATGAAATATATATATATATATATGTTTTTCTTTACCCTAATCCTGAGCAAGAGAATGCAAATTCCAGAAGACAGAATTGAATGTAAGATTTCAGGCCTTCACTGCCCCAGGACACATTACGGGTAGAGGACATTATCCCTGCATCAGAGGACACTTGCTGGATTAACATTCCTCGAGCCTCAGGGTGGGCAAAACCCAAAGCAAGAAGACACATTCCTGACCACAGAGAAAGATGCAAGTCATTTAGGTGGGGCTATACCCAGAGCAAGTGAGAAATAGTTAACCTGAAATAGTTGGTAATGATAGGGTAGGGCACAGTGACATGGTAAAACTACATTTTTGAGAAGAATGAGTGTGCAGAGTGATTTTTAAATGACTAAATCATTTAGGGTGGGTTCCTGTCAAGGCCCAAGCAAAATGTTGAGGCCTGGGCTGCCTCATGTTTGGGTGGCCACTGTAAGCCTGCCCAAGCTGCCACTCCAGTCCGCAGATCGGTTTCAGCAAGAGAGAGAGTGAGGACAGACTCGAAGAATGGAGACCAGACAGACTGATTCAATCCCATTTATTCTTCAGTCTCTCTTGCAAGTCCCAAGTCTAGCTGTACTCTCTAAAGAGTCTCCCTAAAGAGTATATCTAAAGAGACTGATTCTCTACCATCTGCCTCTGTCTTTTATATATCTCAAATCTAAGCCATGCCTCTAAGTCACACCTTTAATCATGCCCTTAGGTCTTGCCTCTAAATCTGTTCTCTACACTTCTAAGTCACATTCTTAAGTTACACACTTTTAATCTCACACACCTTTAATCTCACGTACCCAAGGTAACTAAACCAAGATTATCAGAGTGTGCTCAGCTGTTGTAAGCTATAGTAATCCAAGCCACATGTCAGGGTATATGGCTCAAGATGGCTGCAAAGCTGATAGCCGCTTTCTGCTAAAATTCAGCCCCCAACAGGTTCCTCTGAAATGTTCCACTGTTCTTGGTTACCCCTCCCCTTCCCTTGGTCTTTCCAGTGTTACAGCCTGCTGGTGTTCAAAATTTGTAAAGCAAACAATCATGTATAACCATGTGAAAATACAACCAATCATGTGTAACTGCATGAAAATTCCTCCCTTTCCCTACCCTATGCTTAAAAAAAAACCCCTCAGCTTGCTGACCTTTTGTAAAAACTCTACTCCTGTGCGAGTGTGCAGTTTGACTGCTGGCTGCCAGCTCTCTTCCCTAATAAACCTGTGCTGATTGCATCCAGGTATGGTGTCTTGGAGTTTGTGAGTGGTTGCAAATTCCTGAGACTTGAGTAAGGGTCTCCTGAGTTTGGGGGTCTTCAGTGGGGTACGCCTTTAATCCCAGACCTTCGGAGGCAGAGGCAGGCAGATTTCTGAGTTCCAGGACAGCCTAGTCTACAGAGTGAGTTTCAGGACAGCCAGATCTATGCAGAGATGGTGAAAGGAATGGAAATTTTTTGAGAACCCTAGCAGATAGAGTGGAGCCAGGCCAGCTGTGTTCCAGGAACTTAGTGAAAGATATAAAAATTTATTAAAGGTATGGAAAAGGTTTTGTGATGCCCTGGAGCTGAGCCAAGAATGTAGGCCATCCTGTTCACTACCTCCAGGTTCCAGGACTGGCTGAAGTAGATGGTTGAGCAAGATTGAATTCTTGAGAAAAACATGTACAGGATGTTCCCAACATGACTGACTAAATGATGGGCTGGGACTATCCACTGGTATTTCCCCTCACCTCCCTGGTTTTTGTGTTTTTTTTCTTTTCTTTAAATACCCTTAACTAGAGGAGCTGGGGGTCAAAATCATCTCCCCATGCATGGGTTATGAGTCTCAACGTCAGCCAGCTGATTCCAGATATAAAGCCTCTTGCTGTTTGTAACAAGGCTGGTGTCTTTTGAGTTATTGGGTGGCCTCGATATCTGGAGACTTGAGTGAGGGGCTTCCCACTTGGGGGTCTTTCAACAGCAGCCGGCCCGAGACTACATTTCCCATAAGGACTCATACAAAGATGGCTGCCAGAGAACTAACTGCGCATGAGCAATGAATTCAACAAAGATGGCGATTGGCCTTCAAACTACATATCCCATAATGCCATGAGGAAAAAGCAAGATGGCGGCCGGCTGGAGACTACATTTCCCATAAAGGTTCTGGCCTGGCGCACATGCCCGGTGTTTAGAGAGCCCCAACTGAGCCGATTGACTTCATCAAGAACCCGAGAGATTACGCTGCGAGATCCTCGCTTTTGAGATGATGGTGGCATCAGCGGGCTCTTTTGACTTCACAGACCAACTGCCTCGGGACCACCGGATACTGTGGTGATAACTGGCACTTTTGGGTACTGTGGCAGGATGGTAGAAGCAGAGGCCCCTGGCTGCCCGTGAGCGAGCAGCTGCGCCTGTGAATCTGAGCCACAGGCATGACCAGAGATGCTTCCTGGTACCTTGGCTAGTGGACCTATGGACAGGACCCCAGACTTGTAGGAAGGAGAACTGTATCCTGTTAGGTGATATTATCATCCGGTTATCATTTTCATGTGGAAGTACAGGCATGGTGGTACAGCCTTAAATCTGAGGTGATGAGCATCAAGCAGATCTCTGATTCAAGTCTTTCTGGTGCAGAACACATTTTAGGTAAAGGAACCTTAGGTCCAGGCAAAGTATTATGCACATATTACCCAGCATTTAGGAGACAGAGCCATGCAGATCTCCGAGTTCAAGGATCATCTACAGAGCAAGTTCAAGCACAGCTGAGCTTAGGCAGTGAAGTTGTTGAAAATAGAAAGCTGGTAATAATGTAATAGAAGGAGTCACGTTTCAGCCCCAGCAAGCAGAGGAACTCAGGAGCTTTGTCCATGTGGCTCTGCTTTTAGAGGCAAGAATAGAAGGGACAACTGAGACAATTGATGCTGGTTGGCTGTAGTAAGAAAATTAGTGGGGATGAAGAAGAAACCAGTACCACTGAGGTGACATCTTCTGGTGAGTGTTTTCTGAGAGGACAAAGAAGCTGTGTTCCAGAGATAGCCAAGGTTGTCTCTTGTTGTGCACCTGGAGTTGATCATGTGTGAGAATCACACAGGTGGTATTGGTTTTTAGGCATAAAGGAATCTCAGGCAGAGCAGCTAAGGCTTGGCCCAGTGAAGGGAATGTATGACAGGAACACAGTGAATCCTAGTCGCAGGAGAAGAACCCAGCATATTGAAGATGTCAGTTCCATGGGATGAGCAGAAAGAACAGCAGCAGGAGTAGACTAAACAGAAACTAGAGTGCTATAGATGAAAGAGCTGGAGAGAGACCCAATCTCTTTTGAGGATTGGAGATGATCATGTGTGGATCCCAGATACTGGAACAAGAAGCTGTAATATTGAAGTTACCTTTGAAACCGTAATATTTTGAAATTCCAGACATGTGGGGTCCCTGCTCAGGAAAACTGTTTCAGACAGTGCAGTAACAGATAGTGAGGCAGGTCTTTGGACAAACTACCTTTTCTACTGCCATGGCTTGTGGTTGAACAGGAGCATCTTTCAATAATCAGGACCTCAGGCACAAAGATGAGTTTGTAAAGCCCAATCAGTTTTGTTTTAGAGAGTGCACAAATTCCAATTGAGCAAACATCCTATGACACGCCCACCTTGTCAACAGCCAGTCAAGGTACAACTGCAGGGTTAAGCTACATATTGATAACTAATACACCTTACAAAGAAAAAGTTAGTCTACGCATCATGGTTGTCAGTTGATTTTGCCCCTTTGATTGGTTCCTGCAGATTATGCCAGTCATGTAGTTTTTAAAATATTAAGCTGCTGACCTGTATGTTAATGACCCAGTCTTGCTGTAACTGCAATAAATACACAGCACCCCTAGACGTGGTCTCTCAGATTCAATCTCATGTGAGGCTGACTAGCAAGAATCCTTATTACAGAGCTCATAATAAAGACCTCCATGTGTTTGCATTGCAATAGGCTCCTTGTTGGTCATTGGGGTCTCTCTGACTTGGACATAACATCTTAGTGCATTGACTAGAACCCCAAGAACCCAGGACTCCCAACTTAAGGATTGAAAGGCCGGGTTTTAATATCCACCATTGTTTCTGTGTCAGTGGCTTGTCTGCCAGATATGAGTCTGTGTGCCTTGGTTTTCAGATTTGTCTTGAGTATTGTGGAGGGAGATGACTAAATTGAACGTGGAACCCTGCGACAGTGGATACGCTGGAGAGTCATAGCCCTGAAGTGCTTCGAAGATGTTCCAGAGCCTGGTATAGTGGATGGTGTTTCTCTGGTCTTAATTTCTGGGAAGGTTAGAGCAGACTTGGAGCCCTGCTTCAGGGCTCACAGTTGCCATCCTGTCTTCATTTTCTCCTTTGTCCAAGTGGAGGAATCTGCTGGGTAGCCTCTATTGCCCCCTTGTGGCTGTCTATATTTTGTGTTGCAATTTGTTATTCTCTGACTGAGGAAATGAGACAGACTCCACCCTAGTCAATTTAGTTTCTAGCCACACACCTTGGGTTAAATCCTTTATAACAGGACCTAGACCCATTGACTAGTCCATAAGAGAGAGAGCTCTTCGAGACAGCATCCAGGGTAAAAATCAGGCTCTGTCTACCTTATTTTAAAGGGTAGAAAGATAAAGACCTCATTTTCCACCTGAACTACCCTCTGCCTAGGTCATATGTGACTCTAGTTTTGCAATTGGAGCTGTCATAAGATGGAAGTTCATTCTTCATCAACACTCACAAAATTAGCATATCTTCCTTGGACAAGAGGTCTTGTCTTGTTGGTGGCCATTTCCAGTTGTGTGGGACAATCTGCTTTTCTGTCCACCTTCCAGCTGTTTTAGCCTCCTCTTTGGTAGCACAGGCCTGGGAACCCAGGGTTAAAGAAACTCACAGGTTTCTTTAACCTGTCAGCACAGGTCAGCACAGCCTCTGAGCTCCCCATTCCAGTGTATCCTTCCCTGCTTTGAGCCAGGTGCCCTCCCTATTTTGTCCTTGCTCAGCCACAACTCCAATTCCCTCTTGTGTTGTCAGAGTTTCCTGTAATTGATATGGTTAACTCATTGGTTTGGGTTGTTACAACTTCCTCATTTATTATTATGTCTGTGTCATAGTTTTCAGTTCTCAGCATTTCAGAGCTACAGTCATCTGAAGTAGCCTCAATTGAGGGCGTGCCCTCATCAGAATGGCTGGTTGCTATGTCTGTGAGAGATAGTGTTGATGATTGATTAGGAAGGCTCTTCCACTGAGGGTGGCAATATCCATAAGCAAGTGGTCCTGGGCTGGATGAGAGAGCAGGCTGAGCATGAGACAGTGAGCAAGCAAGAGAGCAAGCCAGGAGACAGTGTTTGTCCATGCTTTTTGCCTTCAGTTTCTAATCTAAACTCCCAAAATGATGGACTGTGATCTGACTGAATCATGCAGAACAACCATTTATTACCTGAGAGGCTTTTGCTTAGAGGATTCAATCACAGCAGCAGAGTAGCAAGTTAGAACAACAACATGATATCAAAGGGTTATTTTGCTGTTGGACAGAATCTATGTTGTAAATTGTATTCTTGTGGATTAGAACAAATTTTGGATATAAAGGTTTTTGGATTGGTTGGTGTTTTTAACCCTCCTCTGAGGGTTCTGCCTGACTGCCTTTTAGTGTTTATATCTAACTGCTATACATCTCAGCTAAGATCAACCTTAGACTCCTTGGTACCCTCCAATTTGTGGTCTCTGGCACATGCTAAATGTACCCACCTCCAGCCAGTTGCAGATTTTGATTCATTTTCCCCCTCTGACTTTTTTTGTCTCTCTCCACACTTGCTGGTTCCAGGACAGCCAGGGCTACACACAGAAACCCTGTCTCGAAAAACCAAAAAAAAAAAAAAAAAAAAAACGATAATTTTACTTCCTCCTTTCTAATCTGTATTACCTTTATCTTCTTCAGTTTTATTGCTCTTGCTAAACTTTTAGAGAGTATTTTAAATAGATATGGAGAGAATGGATCACCTCTTCTTGTTTGTGAATTAGTGGAATTAATATGCATGTCTCTCTATTTTAATTGTTGTCTCTCTATTTAATGTTGGCTATAGGTTTGCAGTAAAGTGACATTATGTTTAGGTGTGTCCCTTGTATCCTTAATCACTCCAGTAACTTTATCATAAAGTGGGATTAAGTATTGTCAGAGAATTATTAATCATCCAATGAGATGACCACTTATTTTACTTTCTTACACATTAAGCACATTGTATTAAGCAATTCCTGTATCTCTTTAATGGAGCCTGCCTCATTGATCATTGAGGATGATCTTTTAAAGTGATTTCTATTTTATTTAATTCATTGTATTAAATATTTTTGCATCTGTGGTTTTAAGGCAAAATGGTTTGTAATTCTTTTTTGTAGCTGAGTCTTTATATTGATTGGATATTTGAGTAGCCATGGGCTCACAAAATAAAATCAGCTAAGGTTTCTTCTCTTTCTATATTGTTGAATACTTTGAGGAGTATTGTCATGAACTCCTCTTTGGAAGTCTGGTACGATTCTACCCTGAAACTCATGACCCTGGCCTCTATTTGTTGGCATACTTGTAATGACTTCTCTTTTTCTAGGTGTTTAGGTGTGTTTAAGTTATTTACCTTAGTTTGATTTAACTTTGGTCAGTGGAACAAATTGAGATTAGTCTTTTTTTTTTTTTTTTTACAATTTCTAATTTGGTGTTATAGAGGCATTTTAAAGCTATGTCTCTAACATTCTCTGGCTTTCTTCATTGTCCATTATTTTGTCACCCTTTTTATTTTAGATTTCATTAATTTCAATATTCTCTATCTTTTAGTGTTTCTATTTTGTCTAATAAAAGGTTCAAAGAACCTACCCCATGTTTCATTAATTCTTTGTATTCTTCTCTTTCTATTTTATGGATTTTGATCTCAATTTGACAATATCTTGATGTCAACTTCTTTCCTTCATCGCTCACTCCTTTCCATTCTAGATTTTAGAGAATGCTCTTAAATTGCCAGTGTGAGAGCTCTCCAATATTTTCATGTAGGGATTTTGTGCTATGAACTTTCATCTTAGAGACAGTTTCATTTTCTTTGTATTCCATAAGAGTGTGCATTTTGCATATTCATTTGCATTGACTTCTATAAGGTCTCTAATTTCTTCCTTTATTTCTGTCTTAACCTAGTTTTCACTCAGTAGTGAGGTGTGCAGTTTCCATGAGTTTGTAAGCTTTGTGTTCTTTCTGGTTTTGTTGCTATCCAGCTGTAATCCATGGTGGTCTGATATGATACATGGTGGGTAGCTTGTCTTTCTTTATGTATTGAGACCTGCAATGTGTCTAAATATGTTTTCAGTTTACAAGTGAGTTTCAAGAAGTTCTAAGCAGGAAATATATTCTCTTATATTTTGGTAGAATGTTCTCCAAATTTCAGCTGTATTCATGTTCATGCTATCAGTTAGCTGTTTAATTTTGATCTGGAGAATTTATCCATTGGTGAGAATGGAGTATTGAAATTTGCCAGTATAATGTATGAAGGTTATCATGTGATTTTTACTTTAAAAGTCTTTTTTTTACAAAGGTATGTGACCATGTGTTTGAGGCATAGATGTTAAAAATTGAAATGTCATCTATGGTGATTTTTTCTCTTTGATGAGTATGTTGTATCTTTCTCCAATTTTTTTGATTTTTTTAAAAACTATTTTAAAATAGTTACAACAGCTTGCTTCTTTGGACCATTTGCTTGGAATATTTTTTACGACCCTTTACACTAAATTAATGTTTATCCTTGATGTTGAGCTATCTTTCTTTTTCTTTCTTTCTTTCCTTTTACAGTTTTTATTGTTTTTTAATGATTTATTTATTTATTTTATGTATATGAGTACACTATTGCTCTCTTCAGACACACAAGAAGAGGGCATCAGACCCCATTACAGATGGTTTTGAACCACCATGTGGTTGCTGGGAATAGAACTCAAGACCTATGGAAGAGTAGTCAGTGCTCTTAACCACTGAGCCGTCCTCTCCACCCCAAGCTGTATTTCTTATATGCAATAGAAGGATATGTTTGTGTTAGCATCCATTCTGTTAGCCTGTGTCTTTTTATAGTCATCTGAGGTCATTAATATTGAGAGAGTCAATGAGTGGTGATTATTATCTTCTGCTATTTTGTTGTTCTTGTTTTTGTTATTGTTACAGCAGCTGTTTGTCGTGGTGGTGGTGTTGGGGTATGTGTGTGTGCTTTCCCTTCTTTTGCAGATAACAAGATTATTTATTACCCGTGTTTTCATGTCTATCATTAATCTCCTTGGGTTGGATTCTTCCTTCTACACTTTGTGTAGGTTTGTTTATGTAGATAGATCAGGTTAAGGGTTAGGATTATGGTTAGGATTAGAAATCCCCAAATAATATTTACCACAAGAAGATGGCTGTAATTATGATTTGTGTCCAATGATTGAAATGGAATAGAGAGTAAGATGATAGAGGATACTCAGTAGTCCTGGCTCAGGTTCTTTCTAGAAAAGGTCATATTGTGCTTTCAGATGCCTTTCCTTTAAGGAAGATGAAAGGGAAAGACTGTTCCAGTAACCAATTATTACACATGGAAGTTGAAAGGAAACATGCTGCTCCCTGTGGTGGTGCATGCCTTTAATCTCAGAACCCAACAGAAAAGTCAGGAAAATCATAACGCAAAGACCCAGCTCATCTATATAATGAATTTGAGGCAAGCCTAAGTTAAATTAAATCCTGTCTTACTTTCACCTCAAATATTTTCATTGAAACTGGTTAGAAAAGGTGTCATGTGAGTACATACATCCGTACATATCCCTTTTTACTTAATGTTTTTAGATGTGAATAAATGCATTGGAAAACAAGAAGAGTTAATAATAAAATATTAAAATTAATTTCTGTGGGGGAATTTAAATTTACTTTAGCTTTTGGGTTTTCTCATTTGCATCTGTACTTCATCATTTTCTGTATCAAAACTGGATTCCTTGTGCGGTTTAATCAAAAGCACAAGCTATGACAAACAGTCTACACAACAGGTTTAGTCTGTAATGTGTTATTTCATTCTAGTTCCTAGGGATTTAAAAAAATTTAAATACACATTTGTAGCCCAGCTGCAGAGGTCACACATGGATCAAGAAATTCTCTGGTAGAAGAAGGCCAAGAAAATCTCCAGTGCTAAAGAAAAAAATCACATAATTCCCAGGATGAGATTTTGTTTTCTCATTAAGCATCCCAAAAGCCTTATTCTGAGCAAGACACTGACTTTGAGCCTTCACAAGACCGAGGGCCTCTCCTCCCATTGATGTCCAACAGGGCTATCTTCTGCTACATATACAGATAGAGCCATGGTTCTCTCCATGTGTACTCTTCAGTTGGTGGTTTAGTCCCTGGGAGCCCTGGGGGGTCTGGTTGGTTGATATTGTTGCTCTTCCTCTGGGGTTGCAAACACCTTCAGCTCCTTCAGTCCTTTCTGTAACTCCTCCATTGGGGACCCTGTACTCAATTCAATGGTTGGCTGCAGGTATCTGCCTCTGTATTTGTCAGGCTCTTGCAGAGCCTCTCAGGAGACAGCTGTATCATGCTCTTGTCAGCATGCACTTCTTGGTATTCACAATATTGTCTGTGTTTGTTGACTGTATATAGGATGGATCCCCAGGTGCAGCAGTCTCTGGGTCCCTTTCCTTCAGTCTCTGCTCCACACTTTGTCTCGGTATTTGCTCCCATGAGTATTTTGTTCCCTCTTCTAAGAAGAACCACTCAAACCACACTTTCAGGTTTCTTACTTTTTTTTTTTTTTTTCTCTCTCTCTCTCTCTCTCTCTCTCTCTCTCTCTCTCTCTCTCTTTGTTTTTTGTTTTTTGTTTTTTGAGACAGCCTTTCTCTGTGTAGCCCAGGCTGTCCTGGAACTCACTCTGTAGACCAGGTTAGTCTTGAACTCAGAAATCCTCCTGCCTTTGCCTCCCAAGTATTGGGATTAAAGGCGTGCACCACCACTGCTCCCTTTGTCTTTATTCTTGAGTTTCATGTTGTCTGTGAACTGTATCAGGGATTCTGAGCTTTTGGGCTAATATCGAACTCAGGACCTTTGGAAGAGCAGTCAGTGTTCTTAACCAATGAGCCATCTCTCCAGCCCCCTAAAATATAAATTTCAATAAAGGACTAGTTAATATTGAATAGGAAATTTCAATATAGGATTAATTCATATTAAATTAGAAATTTCAATATATGACTAGTTAAAAATAATTGGAAATTTCAATATAGGACTAGTTCATATTTAATTGGAAATTTCAATATAGGACTAGTTAATGTTAATTAGAAATTTCCATATATGGCTAGTTAAAAATACTTGGAACTTTCAGTATAGGACTAGTTAATATTAAATTGTAAATTTCAATATAGGACTACTTAAAAATAATTAGAAATTTAAACTAGGATGAGTTACAAAAGAATTGGAGATTTTCGTGTAGGATTAGTTAACATTAAATTGTAAATTTAAATATAGTCTTACCTAGTATTAAATTGTAAATTTCAATATAGGATTAGTTAATATTAAATTGGAAATATCAAAGAATATTATATTTCAATATAGTACTAGTTAACACTAAATTGGATATTTCAATATAGGACTAGAAAAGATTAAATTGGATATTTCCATGTAGGACTATTTAAAATTACATTGTAAATTTTATTATGGGACTAGTTAATATTAAATTGGAATTTTCAGTATTGGACTAGTTAATATTCAATTACAAATTTCGATACAGGATTAGTTAACATAAAATTGGAAAATTCAATATAGGACTAGATAAAAATAATTGGAAATTTGGATATAGGACTACTTAATGTTAAATTGAAAATTTTGATATAAGACTAGTTAACATTAAATTGAAATTTTCAAAACAGGACTAGTTAATATTAAAATGTAGATTTCAATGTAGGACTACTTAATAATAAATGGAATTTTCAACATAGGACTAGTTCACATAAAATTGAAAATTGCAATCTAGGACTAGTTAACATGGAATTGTAAATTTCAGTATGGCACTAATTATCATGGAATTGTAAATTTCAATCTAGGACTAGTTAACATTAAATTGTAAATTTCAGTCTAGGACTAGTTAACATTAATTTGAAATTTTCATTATAGGACTAGTCAACATTAAATTGATAAATTGCAATCTAAAACTAGTTAACATGGAATTGTAAATTTCAATATGAGACTAGTTAACATGGAATTGGAAATTGCAATCTAGGACTCAACAATATCGAGTTGTAAATTGCAACATAGAATTAGTAAACTTGGAATTGTAAATTGCAATCTAGGACTAGTTAACATTACATTGAGAATTGCAATCTAGGACTAGTTAACAGGAAATTGTAAATTTCAATATAGGAATATTAAACTTGAAATGGGAAATTGCAATCTAGGACTCCTTAACAAAAAGTTGTAAATTTCAATATAGGACTAGTTAACATTCAGTTGTAATTTGCAATATAGAACCACTACAACAGTAGAATTGTCCTCTCACATTGGATCATTTCTCTTGGGCAAAGGACAAAGCTTTCTTCTTCCTGGAATAGATACATATTCTGCTTATGATTTTGACTTTCATGCACATATTGCTTCTGCCAAATCAACGAACCATGGACATACTGAGTGCCTCATTCACCACAATGGCATTCCACACAGTATTGCTTCTGACCAAGGAACTCATTTCACAGCAGAGAAGTGAGACATTGGGCCAATGATCATGGATTCTAGTGGTATTAATTACCATTAATACCATAGTCCTTGTTACCCTGAAGGTGCCGAACTGATAGTAAAATAGAATGACCTTTAGAAGACACTTTTACACAG
Organism: Arvicanthis niloticus; assembly: GCF_011762505.2. Taxonomy (NCBI): domain Eukaryota; kingdom Metazoa; phylum Chordata; class Mammalia; order Rodentia; family Muridae; genus Arvicanthis; species Arvicanthis niloticus. The sequence goes on along the minus strand of NW_023044979.1, from coordinate 836,613 downwards.
CCAATTATGGGACAGCCACCTGGAGAGCTGGGCAGGTTCCTAGGCTGTATGTATTTTGAATCAGCTTCCAGTATTGGGTACAGTTTCTCTCACAGCTGAGATCCATGATTTCAGGAATCAAGGTTTGGGAAACCTGTGTGAAGGTCACAATCCCCCAAATCTGAGTAGAACTCAGCACAAAATGGAGGACTCTTTATCAGAAGGGCTTCCATTTCTCTACCTCAATTTATCTAGACAATGTCCCTGAACACACGTGGCTATCCTTATCAAAAGACTGTCTATGTGTGGAGCTACTTAAACCTAGCACAGAAGTTCCATTCTGGCTTCCCTGCCCACATGATAATTATGTATACTATTATGACCAATTAATCCTTTCCACCTGTATCCATAAAAGCCCTCATACATCTTATTTCTGGAACAATAAATTAGAGTTGACTCACTGTGCTGGTCTCGAGATAATTTTATAATACTCAAAGCCATCGCAAGCCAGATTGCCATAGCTGATCCCTTTGTCTTCACTCTTTGGTGGCTAACAACCACCCAAGAATAAAGAAGACCCACACCAAAGCTACCACCCTTAGTGTCCCAGTAGGAAAAATGTCAATGTGTTTTACATTCCTGTGTTTAGCCTTTCCCATTCTTCAGGTTTCTCACAAATTCTCCTGTCTTTCCATGAATCCATCACTGGTGATGCTGTGACAAGATGAATATGAGTGTGCTGGCACTGCCGTCACCTTTGAGGGGATATCTGTCCTTTTTGGTGTTTGTGCAATGGATTTTTCTACATTGTTAAACTGACCAAAGGGGTGACATAGAAAGAGCAGGAGTTATGGTGCCTCAGAGAAGAGTCTTTCTAAGGGGACAAAATAAAACAAAAGAGATGACAAAGATTATCAAATAAAACAGTCATGGAAGGCAGGACACATGGAAGGATTCTGTTAGGAGAGTCAGATAACATCCACAATACACAAAAGCCAGACTGATAGGACCATCATAATTTCTATTCAGGATATAGTTAAGAACATAATTAGGGCAGCATTACGCTTATTATAGGAAGAAAATAGGCAAGAGTTCCACCTAAAAACCAATGTCATGCTTTGTATTTGGTGTTAGAAGACTGATTTTTATTTGGCTTTCTTGTAAGGCCAGTAATTTAATTAAAAAAAAATTGAGGAATTTTGGACAACTCATTATAAGTCTATATTCAACCACTGATTCTCTTCTATTACAATCTTGTGTAATATATGAAGAATTAAATTTTGAGGAAATACTCCTAGCATCATTATTAACATGGGTTATGTTTTATCAGGTAAAATGTGCATCTAGTATGAGTTGGACAATATTCCATAGCCCTTCACAAAAGGATATAACTTGAGCCAGCTGTTTGCTGCATCAGAACCCTGCATAAAGAGCAGGTACCTGCTGCTCCTACATCACATTTAAATCAGGGAGCAGGCATGGTTAGTGTAGTGAAGGACACAGTCTGTTAGTGAGAAGTACATTTTGATAGTGAGATGGTGTACTATATTTGGTAAATATAGCTTTTAGATTTGGCCTCAGTATTTAATAAGATTCTTCAGTTTTCCTCAGCTGTATGTAGACCCTGGCATGCTGAAGTAAGCAAAGGGCTTTTCTTTCATCTGTGATATTGAGATACAACTATATATGACAAAGAGAATCAGGAGTGAGGATTTATTTTGTAAATAACATTTCACAAGATCAAACAATTTTTGAGGACTCTTGTCCCTTCACTTGCTAAAGAGACACACTGCATTTTGAAAGTGATCATAGTCGTACATGCCCACTTAAAATTCCACATTTAGCAAAATCAACTTCTGTTGACCTTCTGTTAAGGTCTATTGAAATTTCTTATCTAGGTTATTACTTGACCTTCTGAATGTCTGTATCTTCAACCTTTTTTTGTACTATTTTCCCCTGTTAGTGAATGTTATTTGATAGCCTTGCTTGGACTGAGTGTGACTTCCCTTGGAAGCTCTGAGGGAATCATCCCTGTATTTTGACTCTCCTCAATGCACACTAGATACAGGATAGAATTAGACTTAGATCACAGCCAGTTCATCATAAAAGTGGTTCTGAAGACAGAGACTTTGATCCCATATATATTTCCCATGAGTCTCATAATCTAAGTGCCTTCAATACCTCACTTGTTCCTTCAGAATTTCCAAATGCTTTGTATTTGTTTCTTCTCACTATGGACATTTCATCCTAATCTACATATACCTCCTTCCTTATTAAAACCATTTACTGTTGTGGCCCAGGCAAAATGTTGCGGCCCGGGCTGACCCACATTTGGGTGGCCACTGTATCCTGGCCCAAGCTGCCGCTCCGGTCTGTGGGTCGGGGTTCAGCAAGAGCGAGGGTGAGGGCAGACTCAAAGAATGGAGACCAGACAGGGTGTGATTCAATCCTGTTTATTCTTCAGTCTCTCTTCCTCTAAGTGTCTCCTGATTCTAACTCTATAGTCTCTTTTTTGATTTGTTCTGTCTCTGCCTTTTATATGTCTTACTTCTAAGTCACACCTCTAAGTTACACCTTTAGTCAGGCCCTTAGGTCTTGTCTCTAACTCTGATCTCTGTACTTCTAAGTCATACTCTTAAGTCACACACCTTTAATCTCACACACCTTTAATCTCACACACCTTTAATCTCAAGGTATCCAAACCAAGATTATCGGAGTGTGCTCAGCTGTTGTAGGCTATTGTAATCCAACTCTCATGTCAGGGTATATGGCTCAAGATGGCTGCAAAGCTGATAGCTGCTTTCTGCTAAAAGTCGGCCCCCAACAATTTACATCTTTAGGTCATTCTAACATTTTATAAATGTTAATAACATAGAATATAATAGGTTAAACAAATAAATTCACAATCTGTTGTGAGAATATTTCTTTAGGAGAGGGGAATAAACAATTTTTATCCCCTCTTTCTAAGTTCTCAATGGCTCCACATTTCAAAAGTATCTAGTTCACTCTAGGATAGCAGGGAAATTATTGGTTTTACTTGCAGAAAACTGACAAATTGTTCCTTATGAGACTGTACATATCTTGCACTCAGTCATATCAAAAATATTTTACTTAGTATGTCAGGAGACAAATTCACATTACCTAAATAGTTATTCCATTTCCATATTTTATAAATACTGACCAGCCATGCTCTCTCTCTCTCTTTCTCTCTCGGTCTCTCTCTCTCTCTCTCTCTCTCTCTCTCTCTCTCTCTTTCTCTCTCTTATTCTCTTAGAGGATTAGCAATATTAAAAAAAACCCTGCTGTGATTATTTTAATTCAACAGAGCTGAAAATATGAAAATGTTTGTTGTTTAATTTGGAAAATAAGACACAAGCCCTGAGGTGGATCTTTCAATCATTTTATATTTATTTGTTTTTAAATACGCTTTACTGGATATAATATCTCTCAAATCATTAACATGTTTATGTCTGTATAAAAATTCAAATATGTATCATATTTACAAGGACAGATATGTTGTTCTAATGTGAGTGAGGACAATGTCCATTATGAATAGCATCTACTAGTCTAGGAGCAGTCAACCCTTTAAAAATAATTTAGAACCTTATGGGATAGAGACCATGTTGTGTACTAGAATTGGGATAGGATTCAATTAGATACCATTGTGACCAGAATTGTATGATTACATATATCATGTCCTTAAAAATAGACAATAATATTTAAATATATATGTTCATGTTATCTATTTTAAAGAAAGACTCAGACTTGTATGATTATTTTATATTACTTTTACCTGAGTGGGTATTTGAATTAAATATATTTTTGTCTTTTCATATTAGTTTCTAAGTTTAATTTATTATGAATAAAATAAACTTAGGCCAACATATTCAATTTACTTTGCTTGTAATCCATTTGCTATTTCATACATGATATGAATCACAAACCATGATCTCATGTGCATAGTATATACATAAGTAATAAAAGGGCAGAGTTTAGTAAGCCATGAATTTATATCTATTGCTTGTCTGGTATTCCTTTTCCAGAATTTTCATTGTCAAGTGACAACTTCACATAGAAATCTTTAGTAAGCATATTTTTAGGTTGGGAAATGAGTACATGAGACATGTCTAGAGCAGAAGAGTACTGAGGGCATTTTATCTCAGAGGAAAATTAACTGCAGCAATAACTGACAGTGAGACCCAGCATAGGGTAGCATAAATGTTCTTTGCTGGCAGCAGGCTCTGTGGCTCTTGGCAAGTTATTATCTGTTGATTATCTGTTGATTATCTGTTGATTATCCTTTGATTATCCATTGGGCTCTGTGAATATCATAATCTTGGCTTCCAGATGTAATATCCTGCAACATGAAATCAACCAGGCTTGGGTTGTCTAACTTCCCTTGCCCAACAGACTTTATTGTGGCATTCTATTAAATCCCATTTCTATGTACATAGAGAGATTCATTCTCTCTATGATTTGAGATATGTTTATCTACAGAACCTGTATTAATAAAACTGTTGTTTTTCTCCACTTTTCCATTGATGAAGATGTGCTGGCTACCAATAGTGTTCAACTGTGTTTCCCTTATGATTCTGGCTTTTCTTTAGGGTTGATTGATACCTGTCATCTGGTGAAATGAAGCTGTAACTTCCCTGAGCCCAGCATGAAGCCTCAAAACAAGTATCTTGTTTCCTAAAATCCCTCTTTAGTGTTAATGGCCTTAGCATTCTGTCTAAAACTCTACCTCACTGTTACCTGTTGACAGCCAGGTATGCTACTCCCCACAGTTACCTCTCTTTAAAGAGAGAGGGAATGTGTTCTATGGGTGTGTGGGAAGGTGTGGGGGAAGGGGATGTCTCAGCAGGCTCATGCTGAGAAGAAGGCAAGTGCTGTGAGGAAAGCTCATACAAGGTCTGGAGTCAGGTCCTGGTAGGTGTAGTATCATTGCTCTCAGAGGAAAGGTGCAGGCAGCTGAACAGCCAGAGCTGGAATGCTGGGTTCTCCCCCAGGGCTGGGTGGGGTGAGATTCCTCTTTGAAGACAGAAACAAATGCTAATGGAGTGCAAACCCCTCCTGAGCTCTGGAAAAGGTCTGACCCAGGCCCTGGAAGCACACTTTAACCTTGAGGAGTGGTAAGACTCACTGGCCAATTGAGGCTCCCATGCAGACCTGCCAATCAGAAAAGTAGGTGGGTTCTTCCGGGTGCCATTCTGCAGGTTTCCTGTGCCTGTGCAGGCTTGAATGGTCATCTGTACCCTGCTCTGAGCTCTGCTGTGGGTGCTGTATGGAGACCTCAGGGAAGCTCTGAAATCGTGTCATGGTGAGCCGAGGATCACTGCCCATAATGGGTAGGGGCAGGCAGCTGAGCAGTGGGAGCTGGGGTGCTGGTGTCTCTAACTCTGCAGCACATGTTTACAAACCCTTTTGTCTTTTTTAGTATACATTAAGAAGACAGGCATAGGCGGGCAGTGGTAGTGCACGCCTTTAATCCCCGCATTTGGGAGGCAGAGGCAGGGGGATGATGGTGATGGAATAATGGTCAATAATCAATTTCAATCAATAAATGGTAATCAATAATTATCAATACTAATTGATAACCAATAATGATCAATAATTGATGGCACATGCCTTTAACCCCAGCCCTAGGGAGACAAAGAAAGGGGAATTTCTGAGTTCGAGGCCAGCATGGTCTACAGAGTGAGTTCCAGGACAGCCAGGGCTACACAGAGAAACCCTGTCTCAAAATAAATAAATAAATAAATAAATAAATAAATAAATCATATCAGGAACCCAAGGGTGAAAATGGATATGAGAAATTAATCATCACCAGTCCAGCCTCAACAATAGTTACATCAGCCAGTGCTGCCATTGTTCGCTTTCACTGAATATAAAAGGTCCCTGGCGTAGCTAATAAGACTGTGCCTTTCTGAACTTCAGCTTGTTCCTTAAGCACGTGCTATCAGTTGTTGATCACTAGTGGTTATCAATCAGTATAGATAATTATTGATTACCATTTATTGATTATTGATCGGCATTGATTATTAATCGTTATTCCATCACCATCATCCTCCTGCATATGCCTCCTGAGCACTGGGATTAAAGGCGCACACCATCAATTACTGATCATTATTGGTTATCAAACAGTATTGATAATTATTGATTACCATTTATTGATTATTGATCGACATAGATTATTAATTGTTATTCCATCACTGTCATCTCCCTGCCTCTGCCTCCCAAGTGCTGGGATCAATTACCTCAGAGCCAGTAGCAAAAACATCTCCCCTGAGCTTCACTAACAACTTTACTTTCTCAGATGTTTTCTAAGACATTACAATCCACGTCTCTAAGTTCTCTAGGGTGGTGATTGAATCATTCACCTGCTCCAGCGGCAATGCCAGAAAATGTGTTGTTATTGTGAGTGCCAGAGACGCTGTCAAGTAAGGGATCGGAAGCCCCCTTAACATTTCCATATAATTCTTAGATTAAGAGGGATGTGAGGTTAGAAAGCAGAACAAAAGAGCACAACAGTTGTGCCTTGCTGAGGCTCAGCTGTGTGGCTGTGGAACCATGGGAATCGTTCCATGAGTTCTAAAGCCTTGGGTCTGTGTTAACAAATCCTGTGTGTTAGCACATCCTGTGTGTTAGCAGATCCTGTGTGTTAGCGGATCCTGTGTGTTAGCAGATCCTGTGTGTTACCGTATCCTGTGTGTTAGCATATCCTGTGTGTTAGCATATCCTGTGTGTTAATGTGTCCTGTGTGTTAGCGGATCCTGTGTGTTAGTGTATCCTGTGTGGTAGCATATCTTGTGTGTTAGCGGATCCTATGTGTTAGCGGATCCTATGTGTTAGCGGATCCTATGTGTTAGCGGATCCTATGTGTTAGCGGATCCTATGTGTTAGCGGATTCTATGTGTTAGTGTATCCTGTGTGTTAGCGGTTCCTGTGTGTTAGCAGATCCTCTGTGTTAGCAGATCCTCTGTGTTAGTGTATTCTGTGTGTTAGCGGATCCTGTGTGCTAGCGAATCCTGTGTGTTAGTGTATCCTGTGTGTTAGTGTATCCTGTGTGTTAATGTGTCCTGTGTGTTAGCGGATACTGTGTTAGTGTATCCTGTGTGTTAGTGTATCCTGTGTGTTAGCGTATCCTGTGTGTTAGCATGTCCTGTGTGTTAGTGTATCCTGTGTGTTAATGTGTCCTGTGTGTTAGTGTATCCTGTGTGTTAGTTTATCCTGTGTGGTAGCGTATCTTGTGTGTTAGTGTATCCTTTGTGTTAGCGGATCCTATGTGTTAGCGGATTCTATGTGTTAGTGGATCCTGTGTGTTAGTGGATCCTGTGTGATAGCGGATCCTGTGTGTTAGCAGATCCTCTGTGTTAGTGTATTCTGTGTGTTAGCGAATCCTGTGTGCTAGCGGATCCTGTGAGTTAGTGTATCCTGTGTGTTAGTGTAGCCTGTATGTTAGCAGATCCTGTGTTTTAGCGGATCCTGTGTGAGTGCGGATCCTGTGTGATAGCAGATCCTGTGTGTTAGCGGATCCTATGTGTTAGTGTATCCTGTGTGTTAGTGTATCCTGTGTGTTAGCGGATCCTATGTGTTAGCGAAACCTATGTGTTAGCGGATTCTATGTGTTAGTGTATCCTGTGTGTTAGCAGATCCTATGTGTTAGCTGATCCTATGTGTTAGTGGATTCTATGTGTTAGTGTAACCTGTGTGTTAGCAGATCCTGTGTGTTAGCGGATCCTATGTGTTAGTGTATCCTGTTTGTTAGTGGATCCTGTGTGATAGTGTATCCTGTGTGTAAGTGTATCCTGTGTGTTTGTTAGCAGACCCTGTTTGTTAGTGTATCCTGTGTGTTAGTGTATCCTGTGTGTTAGCTGATCCTGTGTGATAGCGGATCCTATGTGTTAGTGTATCCTGTTTGTTAGTGGATCCTGTGTGTTAGTGTATCTTATGTGTTAGCGGATCCTATGTGTTAGCGGATCCTATGTGTTAGCGGATTCTATGTGTTAGTGTATCCTGTGTGATAGTGTATCCTGTGTGTTAGCAGATCCTGTGTGTTAGCAGATCCTATGTGTTAGTGTATCCTGTTTGTTAGTGGATCCTGTGTTATAGTGTATCCTGTGTGTTTGTTAGCAGACCCTGTGTGTTAGTGTATCCTGTGTGATAGCGGATCCTGTGTGATAGCGGATCCTGTGTGATAGCGGATCCTGTGTGATAGCGGATCCTGTGTGTTAGCGGATCCTATGTGTTAGTGTATTCTGTGTGTTAGTGTATCCTTTGTGTTAGTGGATCCTGTGTTATAGTGTATCCTGTATGTAAGTGTAACCTGTGTGTTTGTTAGCAGACCCTGTGTGTTAGTGTATCCTGTGTGCTAGTGTATCCTGTGTGTTAGTGTATCCTATGTGCTAGCGGATCCTGTGTGTTAGCAGATCCTGTGTGTTAGTGAGTGCCAGTGTGAGTGGCGCAATTGACAGTGTGTTCCTTACCTTCCACCTTATTTGAGCATTTTGTACTCCAGACAAGGTGACTCTGACACACACACAAATCCTCTTGTCTTCATTCTCCACACCTCCTAGGGAGCTGATACGAAAAATGTCTGTGCCACTGGATCTGCCCTTCCCAAATTTTATCTTATGTGTGTGTGCTTGAGTGTACATATTTGCACTTTAATCTTCAAAGAGCTCTTGTACGCCAATGATAATTTTTAGGACCTACTCTAAATATCTAATGCTGTGGGGAGAAAGCACATTTACATTTCTAGAAATATATGCTTTCCAATATTTTGCCCCTTTGTTCTCATTACCAACATGATCTCTCTTCCAGGCTGTTTCTACCCTGCTGTGGTAAAAAGTAGCTACCTCTAAGTGTGGTGTGAGCCCTTGTTGTCTCTACTAGATATGTGTGATCTTTTTATCTGCTGTAGAATGCTGAGACTACAGCTTGAAAATATCAGGACTCCTCTAACTGACGTCTTCAGTGTGGAGCGATCACGAGTCATTTCATCACAGCATTTTCTTAACAGGCTTTGCTGTCCAGTAATGAGCAGTTTTTCAAATATATAGATTTATCATATTATACATTTTTTTACCTTGAAGCAGAGGTCATGCATTAATTAAAAGGCTATTACCCAACAAGCATTCATCAGCAAATGCACTGAACAATTAACAAATATGTTTTGCCTCAAGCCCTAGATTTTATAAACAGAAATATTAAATTCAGAGTCACCCAAGGACACTTCACAAACAAAACAAAACAAACAAACAAAAAAATTTAAGTCCAGAACTCTTTTGGGGTGTGTATGTGTGTGTGTATGTGTTTATTTAGGTTATTGTTGTTTTAATTTACTTATTTTATGGATATATATACACAGTCCCTCTCTTCAGACACACGAGAAGAGGGTGTCATATCCCATTACAGATGACTGTGTACTGGAAATGTGGTTGCTGGGAATTGAACTCAGGATCCCTAAAAGAGCAGTCAGTGCTATTATCTACTAAGCCATCTCTCTACCCTGTGTGTGTGTGTGTGTGTGTGTGTGTGTGTGTGTGTTTTGGTTTGTTTCTTTGTTTTGTTTTGTTGATTCTGAGTACTGAACCCAGGACCTTGCATATGCAGGCAAATTGTTACACCACCAAGCACAAGACTTGAATTTGGCCTTAAATACAGAATCTTGCTTCATTCCAGTGCTCTCCTCAAACCCTCAACTCTCTAACTTTGGCTTCCTCAGTGCTGGAAACAAAGGCATGCACAGAAAATTCTGGCCACATTTGTCTGTCTGCTGAGACAAGTTCTCACTAAGTAGTTTTGTGGTACCAACTACCTTTGTAGACAACTAGGCTGGTCTCAAACTCACATCTGCCTATCTCTGCATCTCACAGGGAGTGCCACTTCACCCTGGCTAATTATTCTTGAAAAGTTCTTAGGTTAACTCTGATATCCTTCAGACTAAAGGTAGTAATTGGAGTATTAGTGGGCTGCCTGTGGTTTGTTGTCTTTGGGAGTGTTGGAAGCTTTCTTTATGGATTTCCTCAAAGTAGAGAAGGACGTGGCCTCTGGCTTTGTGAGTTTCTGTACATATTGTTTGTTTGTTTGTTCATTCATTTGTTTGTTTCTTCCCTGAGGCCTCAGGATTTGAGGCTCCAGATGATAAATGACTTTTCATTTGCACTTGTGATTCTTTCAATACAAATCAGTACAACAAATACATAAGATATGGCAAATTATGCATTTGATCAAAGCACTTTGATTTAAGCCTAAAACAGATCCAGATGGTCTCAGTTCATGCACAACACCCAAGGACTTCCCTATTGGTCTCTAGACAGCCTTCTCTCTAATCATAATCCATTATTCCTCAGCTGCAGATGAGAAAAAGCACAATCTATTATAAATGGAGAACTGCTGTAAAAACAAGATAATATTCTTAAATTAAGATCATTCTCCAGGAGGCTGGAGGTGGGGGTGGGGGAACACCCTCACAGAAACAGGGGAAGGGGGATGGGATAGGAGGTTGGGGGAGAACAAAGAAAGGGGATAACACTTGGAATGTAAATAAAGAAAATATCAATTGAAAAGACTCCCCCATGCTGGGCAGTTGTGGCACATGCCTTTAATCCCAGCACTTGGGAGGCAGAGGCAGGCAGATTTCTGAGTTTGAGGCCAGCCTTGTCTACAGAGTGAGTTCCAGGACAGCCAGAGCTACACAGAGAAACCCTGTCTCAAAAAAAAAGAAGAAAGAAAGAAAGAAAGAAAGAAAGAAAGAAAGAAAAAGAAAAGACTCCCCCAAGTGTCTTCCAGTATAGCATAAATTTTGTTGGAATCGTAATTTCATAAATTAACTTTCCTTTGATTCCAGTTTATGGTGTTTGTGTTTAGTTTTGTTTTAAAATTTGGTTTAAATTCATATAAACTGTGTACATGTTTACAGATGACTGCATAAACAGCATAATCCTCAAGACAGTGTTTACAAATACATGTCCCAGTCAGGAAAAAAGAAATCATATTTTCCACCTGGCCTTTTCCTTCTTTTTATTTGCTTCGGCAATTTTCAGTTAATATTAAACTTGGCAATGGAGGCGCACTGATTTGCTTAGCATTGAACAGACATATGTCTGTTCCTGTAACATCTGTGACACTTGGGATGAGCTCAAGTATCTTGGGGAGTCTCTTTAGCTAAGGAAACAAATGTCCTGGCAGAGTTAGCAGGTGGAAGAGTCTTGATAGGCTAGCTGTTTTGGATCAGTACTTCTGCTGGATCACTAGTCGTGGTCTTTAGGGAGCAAACTTTCTCTTGCTTTTGAGGAATTCACTAGAAGCTCTTCCCTAATGTCCTTTTCTGGTCCTTTTGTATCCTGTGTGAGAGAGTTATCTTTACCTTGCTTCTTCTTTTATTCTTTGTCTTTTCTTTTCAAATGGTCCAGTTGGTAGAGCTCCCTCTCCTTTTTCTTTATCATCATGTGAAAAGTTTTGATCATTGGAAATTGGTTCCCAGGACTTCAGAGTGAAGATCTTTCTTCATCTACCCAGTTCCCCCACTTCTCAACTGGTGCATTTCAGTCTAAGCTGGGATCAGACAAACTATTTAACCCAGACCATTCATCATCGATATAGTGTTGATTACAGCTGACATCCCACTGATAATCAGAAGTGGTAGTCTGAAAAACTGGCTCAGCAGAGAATGCAGTGCCAGAAAATGTTGAGTGATCACTCCAGTTTCTTCCCCGGCTTTTACCATCTGCATTACCATCACTGATGTCTTGAGTCCAAGCACATGGCTCTGCTTTCCCCTTGTCTGCAGAGGCAGGTGGGACAGAGTTCCACTTCCCCTCACCTGCTCTCAGTGGTAAGGTGAGTTTTTCAGACTTTTCACTCCTGCCTCCTCCATTAAAATTTTCATTCCACTCTGAAGAATCCTGAATTTTGGAATCTCCTTTTCCAGACTTAAAGTTGTTAATTTGAACATTTAGATGAGAACTGCCTTTATTCGTCTTGGAATAAACAGGAATGGTGCTATAAGTTGCTCAGTGGTAACTGATGCCATTCTCTATCCCAGATAGTACCATTTCTTCTAGGCTCTGCCACACAGTTACCTAGCAAAACTGAGGTAAGCCTAACTCACTATAAAAGGGGTTGATTTCCACCTCCTCAATCTCTTGCAAATATAAGCTCTTACCCTCTTCTCTCTGTCTCTTCTCTCCCCCATCCACACCCCCCATGTGTGCATGGCCAGCCTCTACTTTGCCCTCTCCCTCTTTCTCTCCTTCTCCCTCTCCCTCTTTCTGTCTCTGTCTCTACTACCACTCTTCTCCCTATCCTCTAAATAAACTGTATACTATACCCTTTGTGTGGACGGTACCTAAGGGGGAAGGAATGCCTCTTCATGGTCCCGCAGAGGCACTCCCTTCCCCTGTACCACACTGCCCCGCTACCAAATATATCCTTGCTCTCCCTTTCTTTTTTAGAAAATATAACACCAGGGCTAGTTGAATCCAATGAGCCAGAATCAATCACCAGTTTGTCGCCTTTACACTGTTTCTCTCTGTGACTAATTTTAGTTTTCCAGGCTTCTTCATCAACTTCCTTTCCATCATGGTATGAAGTGTTCTGACTTTCTTTAGCATCTGACTTTGTTCTTTGTTCCGCGCACCTCCTGTGTCCCCTTTCGCCCGTGGAAGAGAGACAGGAGAGGCAGTATTCGGGTGGTTACCACAGCGAGTCTTTAATCTTGTATCAGCAGAAGTGAAGACCGCGGAAGGGAGGAACCTCGGGAATGGCACTGCTATTTATGCCCTAGAGTGGTGTGTGTTCACTTCTGATTGGCTGTTCACTCATCACCCAATATTACGCCTCGGGATTGGCCAGTGACTTTGGCGTGCTTTTTTGCCTTTGTACCTGCGCAGACAGTTGTTTACAAGTGGGAGGACAGGATGCCCGCACCATCTTGGAATGGTGAATGTTGACACGCTCACTGTGGCTCCCAACATCTCCCCCTATCTATATATTTAAGATGGAACAGCTTATTGCCTATCAAGCGTGGCACCAACTCAGTGAGGGAAAGCAGAGGCCTGATCCCCTGTGCAAAATGAGATATTGTAATGGGTTTATTTCCCATACCCATCTTGATGACTTTTGACGGGGAAAGGGAGCCTCCACCCTGGGGCGCCACCAGGGGAGGTTTCTTGGCATCAAACCTATGTGCAATCAGGCGTACTTTCGGGAAATCTATCCACACTCGTGGAACATTCCCTGTCAAGTACCCACTCGCAAACACCTCTAGATATTCAGGTACCACAGTTATTCAGGCAAGGGCTGGCTAGACTTAGACCTCTCATCGACCCAGTGCAATGGGCTGAACCCTTGGGGTGCGTCGACTGAGGGTCTCAGTCATCGGCTACTTTCTTAGCCTAGATAGTCAAATTTCAGAGGGAGATGCTTGCTCCAAGGCTGCGAGTACTTGGGCGATAGTGGCCTTGTCACATTTTTGCTGGGCTCTGAGTTTACAGACCAACCATCATGAACACCAATCCATAACGTAGGGCTGCACCAAACAGGCCTATCCCCATCCTTTAAGAAAGAAAGAAAAAGGCAGAGGTAATTCAAGAAGTAAAATCGCCAGGGGTAACAGGGTCCACTTGTGTTCCGTCAAGGCTCAAGATCTGGATCTGCAATTCCTGTTGTACCTGGTCCAATTCCCCATTCCAATTCCCTTTTAAATAAGCAGAAAGATTATGGCTTTGAATAAATGTATCACTCACAAATCTCAGACGTGTAATACCTGGATGTGGGGTTGCTGACACGCAGCTCATTTGAACCACATCTGTAACCTGCTCCACATGGGCTTGGAGCCAATCAACTCTCTGATTGACCAAATTCTCTTTTATGTCTCAATAATGATGTAGTAGGGAGAGTTTCAGGGTCAGCTTCTACTGGGATAGGCACAAAGTAGGCACATGCACAACGAAGGCTAGGTCTAGTGATCCATTCCAGCATTGTGCTAAAAGCATGTAATATTTTTACAATCCAAGACATCAGAATTATTCTGAAAGTTGGATAACATAAAGAAAAATGGAGGGTCCACACACACCGACACTGGTTGTGCAGATGCATTCTTAAACACCTTATTAATTTTCATGTTATCCAAATGGCTAGAGATATTAGATCGTGTAGCTGAAACATTTTGTACTTCATGAAATATACCATTCAACAAGACAAAGGCAGATACACACTTTTATAACATTCTAAACAGTGGCTACAACACATAATTTAATTGTGTTGAAGCAGGATAAACTCAAGAAAATACACATATGATTTAATTTAGGACTTGCATCCCTTTGAAAATATCAAACAGAGGTTTAAATGCTCCTATGGTAAGCTTAAGATGAGGTTTTAGCCCATTAATATCTCTAAGCAACTTTTAAAAACCACTAAGAGCAAATCAAGATTAAAAGTAAACCATTTTCTTTTTGTATGTACACTCACAAGCCAGAAGATGGCGTTAGATCCCCACCACAAATGGTTGTGAGCAACCATGTGTTTGCTGGGAATTCAGCCTTTATATTTTAAATTGTAAATCTAACCTTTAACGGCTGAGCCATCTCTCTAGTCCCAACTTGTTTCAAATATTGAAAAGACACTGTCTTTGAACTCTTTCTGGAGCAACAAGTAGTCCAAAAAAAATTTTAAAGCTCGTTATATTGGAGCAATGGCTTGTAGAAAACTTCTTTAAAGAAATCCACTAATAAGGTATCACACAATGAATAATATATACTAAAAGATTTAACCTCTTAATTTTTTGTATTAAAGCAACAACAACAACAATATATATATATATATATATATATATATATATATATATATATATATATATAGTAAAATGATTAACCATTTTCTGAAGCAATTATTTCTAACAAATATCGTTTCATGGGCTCTTAAAAATTATGAATAAATTTACTAACTGTAAATCTCTCACCTTTACCAGAAATGTAAAGGGATGGTATAAAAACATCTTTTATATCTATAATAATTTTATAAGCAGCTGGAGTAGGAAAGTTAGGCTGTATAAATCTTAAATTTGAACTTTATTTTGGATTAATTTAATAACCAATCTTTTTTAGTCCAATGAAAATATCAGATAAAAGCCAACTTTATCCTCTAATAATTGTTGTATATATTAAAGGAATCCAAAGCATCTCATCCTCAACAACTCCAAATACAAAGGAATTAAAACAACCTGAACCATACTCTATCAGCAGGCACAGCTATACTCATGGAGGGAAGCAGGCATAATTTTAATTTCTGTAGCATAATTATAACTCTTAGCCCACAGACTGTTGTAAGGTCTTTGGGTTTTAGGTTTATCCCTCTTCTCACAAGAACAATGAAGACAAAAGACGAATTCCAGTAAGCACATTTCTAGGACCTGGTCTTGAAGACCCAGAACAAAAGGGATGCTTAGCATCTGGGCTTCTGCAGCTCAGTCTGCATTGTCTCAATTCAAATGTAAATGCACTTAACTTCCCTCCGGCCTGTTCTCTGAGGCTTGGCTAGGTTTTGACTTTAACTTTGAACCTTAAATTTAAGCCTCTTTTGTAATATTAGGGTATAACCATAATTTTGAGAAACAAAACCAATCTTTAATGATTTAAGTAATCTATTTATTTCTAAAATCAACACCAAGTAGATTACCTTTATGCTATAAAGTTTTGTTGCCACAAAACAAAGTGTAAATTTTAATGAAAAACTTGTAGCATTTATAACTCAGGCTGCTGGCGGATGCACCGTGAGCCTGGGGCATCCAAGTAACACTCAATAGCTGTAAACAAAGGCAGCACTGCAGAATTTGAATGCACTGGCATGGGAACAGGCCAAGATCTAACTATGTCCCATAGTGGCATACTTATCCCCAAATCGAACATCAGTGTCAGGAGAATCAGGGTCGTCATCCTGCAATCTAGCTTCATTCTCCACAATCTGCACCAGCCTCGTAGGGACCCAAATTGAATTGTTTTCACCTGTGGAATAAGCACAAACAGCCCCCCCTTCCCGGGCCACAACAGGCTCTCAGCCAATCTTGTAGCCTCTTGTTCCTACGAGGGACAATGGCTGCACGGCATTCAGCTGTGGCATTTTCAAAGATCATCCGTTCTATCACTGGCATTGCTTGCTCTGGTTCCCCAAAGATTCTGCCATAAAGGAGGGTCCTTTTGTCCTCCACTCTCTCTTCACCAGCCGGTGAAGGGTCCTTAACCTTAACAGGCTCTGCAGTATCCCCTGTTCCTTTTGAGTACTCTCTCTTTTTACCAGACTCCTGGGTCTGCTTCTTTTGTCCAGACCTTCTTGCCTGCTTCCCCTTTCCAGGCTCCTTGGCCTGATCTTTTTCTCCAGGGTCTTTGGCCTGATCTCCAGGCCTAATGCCGGCTAACACACTCTGATTCTGGTATGCCAGGGTGGATCTCTTTCTCACAACACAAATAAGCTAAAAACAAAAGCAATGCAACGAAAGCTTTCACCCCAGGCATACTTTCCAAAGGCGTACCTCGTTCCTGTAGTCTTTTAACCCGCCCCAAAACTTGGGGGCTTCCGCGTCGCCTTGAAACTCTCGGGTTTTGGCTCCAGTTGTTCCGCGCACCTCCCGTGTCCCCTTTCGCCCGTGGAAGAGAGACAGGAGAGGCAGTATTCGGGTGGTTACCACAGCGAGGCTTTAATCTTGTATCAGCAGAAGTGAAGACCGCGGAAGGGAGGAACCTCGGGAATGGCACTGCTATTTATGCCCTAGAGTGGTGTGTGTTCACTTCTGATTGGCTGCTCACTCATCACCCAATATTACGCTTCGGGATTGGCCAGTGACTTTGGCGCACTTTTTTGCCTTTGTACCTGTGCAAACAGTTGTTTACAAGTGGGAGGACAGGATGCCCGCACCATCTTGGAATGGCGAATGCTGATACGCTCACTATGGCTCCCAACAGTTTTTCTCATTTTAATTTGACTTTTCATCTTCCCCTTTATGTCGCTGGTGGCTTCTTTGCTGTTATACTTAAGGGAGTTGTAACAACTTCATCCTCCTGTAGTTCGTCAGTCTGTCCATCTGGTTTGGGCTTTTCAGGAAGCCTCTTCTGCTTCTTCTTTTGCTCCTGGTTTCTGAGATTCTTCAGTGGAACAGGATCTTTGAGGACCGAGGCGAAGTCTCCTTCCTCCTGCTTGCAGGCTACCTCCTCTGGCTTGCAAGGCAGGCTTCTTTGCTTCAGGCCTGTGCAGGTGCAATCCACAGGGAGAAGCTCTAGCATAGAAGTAAGAGCAGCACAAGCCCACAGGTACCCAGCATCATCAACCACCCCATGGAACCCCTTTGACTCCAGCCTCAGGTCAAGGCCCACCTTTGTGCGCACCCTCAGAAAACCGAGGTTGTCTGAGGGCAACTCTCTCAGTCAAACAGAGTACTTCTCAGCCTGGGCCAACTGATCCTGCTAGTTTCTTCCATCTTCCCTCTCGTCTGAGACTCCAGCAGCTGGAGGGGTCATAGAAACTGAAGAGGGCCGCAGTACTTAGGCCTAGTACATCCTGGTCCCTTCTAACTCAGGATTTTGAAGGGCTGAGTGCTTTCAGCCAGCCTCAAGCTGCTGCCACCAGGACAGGGTGGCAGGACTGAGTGAGTTCAGAGGTGCTGCTAGGCATCATATTGCCAGCGCTAGGCCCTGCTGTTGTTCTCTGGCAGTACATTTGGTGGTTCAGGGTGGTTCAAGCTGGGTGCAGAGGCTCCCAAAGCCACATCTGATATAAATCTTTTCTTTATTTTTGCCTATGTTAACACCTAGATTCAACTACAGTAAAGTTCACAGCAGCCCCATTCATCATTTGTAGGAAGCCGCTGTTAGCAGTGGCTATACATTTGCATTTCCAAGATGGCGCTGGCCGCGTGTCTTCTCCAGATGTAAACAATTATCTGCGCAGTTGCTAGGCTGATAGGCGTGCCAAAGTCACTGCCAATCCCGAGGCATAATATTGGGTGGTGAGCGAACAGCCAATCAGAAGTGAATACATCACTCTAGACTGTACTTAAGCCGGACCCCTTCCTCAGCTCTCCCCTTCCGCGCCTTTCTGCGTTTCCCCATGTGTGTGAGAAAGATTAAAGCCTCGTTTTGCAGTAACTACCTGATCTCTGCGTCTCGTGCTTTTTTCCCCATGGATGCAAGGCTCAGGGGGGGCGCGTTAGAATCATTGCCCACACTAAGAGGATCTGCCCATCAATTGTGAATATAAATTGTTATACACACATACAGTGGAGTGCTCTACAGCAGGAAAGTCGACAGAGTGACACACACAACGTGGATGAGTCATCTGGAAAGCTAGACCTGAAGGATGCAATGCACCCATACCCATGACCTCTCTCTTCTCTCATGCCCCATAATATTTGAAAGTTTTTTAATGGAAATGTGGACCTGACAATTCCAAGGTATCTTTGTGGAGGTTTTTATTTATTGTACATGTGAGGGAGACAAGAGGCAGAGGCAACTAGAAGTTTAAGGGTCAGGGAAAAAGAGTAGCATACCAGACATTGGATAGTAGGCTGAACCTTGCTATGAGGAGAGAGAGAGGCAGTATGAGCAAAAGGAGAAATGAGAGAAGGCCAAGGGAACCAAGAAAACAAAGTGCCAAGAGGAGGAACATCAAAAGAAGCACCAAGAGCCCAAAAATACATGGTCAAACTGTCTGGGCTTATTGGAAAGAGAAGCCAAGGGAAAGAAAGAGAGCTCAGGGCTAGAAAGGTTTAGAGGGCAGAGAGGTGCTGAGAGGTGCAGGACTCTGTAAGAGGTACTTGCAATGCTATGATAATTTGGCAGCCAGCATCCCCTTTGATATGTTAATAAGCACCTAGTTAACCATTTGGAGTCTCTTGAGAAACAAGACAAAAACTAAACAAAACAAAATTGAGATTTTAAAACTGTGTAGGATGATGCAGGATAGGAAACCTCTCTCCAGGGGCAAAGCCATGCAGCTTGCTTATATGTTAGTAGCAATGAAGCCCTGTTCCTTCTGTACATCTCTCTGCCATAAGCTCTGTGCTCCAAGGCCTGACAGAAAAGTTACTACCTTGCTTTCATTTTGTTTTCCTAGATGCTATGATGGCGTTTATTTGACCCATATATGAACTGGTACATTGACATTAATTTGGAAAGTGTGACAAAATAAGCCATATGAAAAATTAAATGCAAACAGTAAAAAGAACATCTGAAAGAAAAGTTAAAAATAATTAGTATATTAAAACATTATAATACAGAAAATTGTTAGTAGATGATTATGTTATGGCATTAAATGTTTACTATGCTAAGCATTTTACCTGTATTATTTAAATCTTACCTGTATTTTCTCAGTGTTGTGACAAAATGCCTGAGTCAAAAGCAGCTTTTTTTCTTTTTTAAAAATTTATTTATTTATTTATTTTTTATTGGATATTTTACTTATTTTTTTTATTTATTTTTTATTGGATATTTTATTTACATTTTAGAAGCCATCCTCTTTCCCCATTTCCGTTCCCTAGAAAATCCCTATTCTACCCCCTTCTCCTTTTTGCTTTTATACAATTGTTTAATGTTAATCAAAGGCTTTATAAGTTTGGTAATGCTCAATAACAAGATGCCTAGATAATCAGAAGTGTAACCCAATACCCAACCTAGATATATCAACTATGTTTGACTGGCAGAGACACACAAACATCTGCCTCCATGTCTCCCCTCTCTCTCTTTCTCTCTTTCACATCACCTAGCTCCTCCTCTTCTTCTCCTCCTCCTCTCCTTACTCCTCTTTTTTCCTTACTCCTCCCACCTTTGCTCCTCTTACATATCATCTTCCTGTAAAAATAAAACTTTTCTCTTAAAATAAAATTATTTCATAGCTATGCAAATTTATATCAGTGAGGTACAAGATAGTCCTAACACCTAGTCCATCATTTTGTTGACTAACCAGAACCTCTGTCATCTCTCCTAACTTAAAGTCTTAGTTCTGAACCTGGCTTGTGTCCTGGCTTTAGAATGAATGTCAGCTGAAAACCATCCTCTCAAATCTTTTCTCTCAAAGTAAATGGCCGGGATTGGCTATGAGACTATAGGTCTTCAACCCCATCAGAAATCCAGGATGACTCAGTTAACTGAAATTATGGGAAGCACAAAGCATAGCTTCTGCAACTTAGCCAATTTATAGAGACCGCTGAACACCTGGACAGTCCCTATACTACAGAATGTTGGAGCATCTGATCTTCAGCCTTCTGGTCCAGGATCAGACCTAGTGATGCAGAATTATTAAGGGTTGATACTCTGTCTTGGTAGATATAATCAGTCGACTATTTTCCAAGTGTGTCCTTTCTGGACAGTAATTTGTCTGTAGATGGAAAGAGGCAATTCTTGTCTAGTGGATGTTTCACCACGACTGGAGTAGCTCCAAAGATGCTGAATTTCTTCTTAGAATCCAAGACAGGCAGCTGTCAGGAGCAGACAGGTCTCTAAGCAAAATGAACATTAATACAGAAATGTTTGTAACATCAATTCTGTGGACTTCTGATATTTTGAAAACCAACTATCCATGCAAAGCAATCTGGACTGTTGTCTTTTAACTCCTCTCAGCTATTTCTAATTAAAATCTAAAAAACACCCTAAGAATAAACTCAGAGCCATTAATTTGCTATAGTCCCTTAACTCACAGGCTAACCATCTCAGATCAGTTAAAAAAGTTAAAGAAGGACTGGGTCTAGGCCTTGTATTTCTAAATGTCTTATACAGGCGCAATGCCTATGAGAGTAACAATATTAATCTCAATATTAATAACAATTCCTAGGTAATCCTCCCTGTTCTAACAAAATCACTACTTTTTCCTAGAAAGACAGCCCAATATTAACCACCTCAGTCCCCAAGCCCAGGGAGTAGGGGCGCCGACACTTCATTAACTTCTTCAAGCTGATTATGGACATTGAGGTATTAGAAGAGGGGCAGGGAGAAGGGTAAATTGATAAGCATCTGATGTCTGTGTCTTCATTGCATCCCTCTGGAATTCCAGGACAACAGAGGTTCGAGCAGGTCTGCTCAGCTTGCTTGATGAGTAGATAAACTGATGCTGTGTATTCTGCAATATACAAATTTCAAATCTAAATGCTACATTTACAAATATAAAACACCATCTAAATATCAAAGAGAACTTCTCACTAATAGACTGTGTCCTTCACTACAGTAACCATGCATGCTCCCTGATTTAAATGTGATGTACGAGCTTCTACCATCAAATGCACAGAATTTTAAAATTATTCAGGTATCTTATCTCACACCCTTGAACGTCAACTGTCTTTTCTTATAATGCAGAAGATACATGTGCTCCATGTGCACAGGGAATGCAGAATGCGACTTGTGTGCTGAGTTTAAGCAGCTCTGCAAAAAGATATTTATTCGATAAGGACAGCCACCTGTGTTCAGAAACATTATCCAGACAAAGTCAGGCAGACAAATGGAAGCCCTGCTGATAAAGGGAGTCCTCCATTTTGAGCTGAGTGCCACTAAGACTTGTGGCCTGTGACCTTCACACAGGTTTTCCAAAACACTGATTCCTGAAATCATAGATCTTGGCTGTGAGAGAAACTGTATCAAATACTGAAATCTGATTCAAAATATATACAGCCTAGGACCCTGCCCAGCTCTCCAGGTGGCTGTCCCATAATTGGCTTGTAAAAGTGTCTTCTAAAGGTCACTGTATTTTTCTATCAGTTCAGCACCTTCAGAGTAACAAGGACTATGGTATTAGTGGTAATTAATACAATTAGAATCCATGATCATTGGCCCACTGTCTCACTTCTCTGCTATAAAATAAGTTCCTTGGTCAGAAGCAATACTATGTAGAATGCCATTGTGGTGAATGAGGCACTCAGTATGTCCATAGATCATTGATTTGGCAGAAGCAATGTGTGAATGAAAGTAAAAATCATAAGCAGAATACCTGTCTATTCCAGGAAGGAGAAAGCTTTGCCCTTTGCCCAAGAGCAATGATACAATGTAGTCAACCTGCCACCAAGTCACTGGCTGGTCAACCCAGGATATAGTTCCATATCTGGGACTTTGATCTCTCTCTTCATGGCTGACTTTCCACAGGATGGATCACCCTAACTACTTGGTTACTGAGTGTTTGCTCAGCTAAACTTACCTTTTGATCAGCATTTACATGGGACATAAGTATATTTACATCCTTTGACCATTGTGAGACATCTATCCTCATAATTCTTCCTTTTATGTCTTTCTCAACAATATTCTAATCATTCTGTTTGCAAGTCTCTGACAGTTAAGCCATCCCACTGTTTATAGCTGATGATTCAATGAATAACCACACATTTCCAAACAAATGCATGAGCATGACTACTGCATGAAGCTCTGAATTGTGATGGTTTCCCTTTACTGGTATCTTTCAGGATTGTCCCAGGAACATGTTTTCATGCTGCAGTTGGTCACTTCTTGATGGGGCCTGCATAACAGGCAGAACCCTTAGTAAAGCAGGACCTAATTATTTCTTCCTCAGTCATTTGATGATAGGGCCTACACCAGGAAGTTCTAGGTGCATGTATAATACCAGGGGCATTGTACAGGAATAGAAACTATAGTCTTCTAGGAAACTCAGGTACTTAGCATTAGTTTCCAAGTTGCCCCCCAACAAAACCCAAGCCTATCTCCATTCTCTAGACTAATCCCAAAGAAGACCAGCATTTCCACGTTATATCCTCAACAATACCAGGGTCTCCAGGTTATTCACCCTACAAACCTGCACCTCGGGTTAGAAGCTTATGCCTAACAACCACTAATGCAGAGGAGAGGTGAAGTTAAGTTTATGAGGTGACTCCCAGCACCAGCCAATTATGTTAAAGGCCACAGCAGATTTCCAATTAGATGCTTTCACACATCCTCCCCACTTACTGCTTACAATAAAGCCTTTACCCGATAGACATTTTGGGTTCCACCACCACCAAAACAGTCTTGGCTGGTGCTGGTGCATTGGGGATGGGGGCAAGCTAGCTCAAATAGAATAAAGACCCTGATGTGAGTTTCATCAGATTGCCTCCTGTTGTGTCTTTTTGGGGATAACTAACATTTCCCTGGCAAACAGGTTCAGTTTCTACTAAGACAGAATAGCAAGTGAAGATATTTCTTTTCAAGGGAAAATAGTTGGAGCCTTGCTCCAATATTCAAAATCTATGATTCACAATAAACACCTGCCAAAGGCTCCAAACAACATTCCTATCTAACCATGAAACTGGTAGCACAGCCTGCACAGCAGCCTGCTCCTGTTACAGAGCCTTCTCCTGGTTTTCGACCCAACAGAAAGCTAGCAGCTTTCTGAGCTACTTGGTATACTGTCTGGTGTAACACACACACGTGAGGAGTGTGCTGTCTCCAGAATTCTAATTGGCCCAGTAAATGTTGTGCTTCTCTCTTTGCAGTGGGATTAGCCAGGTGCACTTGCTTACCATTTACCTTAGAATTAATATCTCTGAATACCCTATGACACTAGATTCCTAAGCATTTCATTAAATTAGAAGACTACTGCCAGGCAGTGGTGGCTCATACCTTTAATCCCAGCACTTCTGAGGCAAAGACAGGTAGATTTCTGAGTTCAAGGCCAGCCTGGTCTACAGAGTGAGTTCCAGGACAGCCAGGCTTACACAGAGAAACCCTGTTTCAAAAAATAAGAACAAAAACAAAAAAAGTCTTTAGTAAGCACATTTTTAGGTTGGGCAGAAAGTAAACCAGACATGTCTAGAGCAGAAGAGTACTAAGGGCATTTTATCTCAGAGGAAAATTAACTGCAGAAATAGCTGACAGTGAGACCCAGCATAGGATAGCATAAATGTTCTTTG
This sequence comes from Arvicanthis niloticus, assembly GCF_011762505.2. Classification (NCBI taxonomy): domain Eukaryota; kingdom Metazoa; phylum Chordata; class Mammalia; order Rodentia; family Muridae; genus Arvicanthis; species Arvicanthis niloticus. Next base: position 812,762 of record NW_023044979.1, on the reverse strand, counting down.
CTGGCAGCAGGCTGTGTGGCTCTTGGCAACTTATCCATTGATTATCTGTAGGGGTTCTGTGAATATCAAAATCTTTGCTTCCTTTGCTAGTATGCTAGTTTTGGAGGCAAATGGCTGGAAAAAACTTTTAGGTTCTTTTGAGAAGCTTTTTGCTAAGTAAGAGAGAAGCGATCAGAATAAGAATAAAACATACCATTAGGATATAAAATGAGCAGTGGTGGCACAAGCCTTTAATCCCAGCACGCGGGAGGCAGAGGCAGGCGGATTTCTGAGTTCAAGGCCAGCCTGGTCTACAGAGTGAGTTCCAGGACACCCAGGACTACACAGAGAAACCCTGTCTCAAAAAAACAAACAAACAAAAAGATATAAAATGAATATCTTGTAGCGCTGATATTTCTTCTTTGTGTAAAAGGGATAATATTGACTCAGTGGGACCATCAAGAATAATGGAAGCCACCTTAACCTTAACCCTGAGCCTAACCCTATCCTAACCCTCACCTCTTAATTTCCTAACCTCCTAAACCTCATTCTAAAAACCTTTATCCTAATCCAAATCATGACAGTCTAATCCCCTAACCCTAACTCAAACCCTGCTTCCTGTCGGGCATATTTCTTAATTACAAATTTGAAGAGAAAACCTTTCTTAATCTTGATCTTTTGAGCTGTTGAGATCTGACTTTAATCTGGGCTACAGATTCTTTTGACAACCTACATATATAAAGGACATTGAACAGGGTGGTGTTTTGTTTTTTGTGCTTGCTCTAATTCTTTACAAAACAAAGGTGAATTGTTTGTTTATTTCTGTTTTAAAACTGGTATTAGTAAGTACTTATATCTTTAGAATTCTGGTATACACTGAAGATCAGCTGTAATATCCTGCAGCATGAAATCAACCAGCCCTTGTTTTTCTAATTTCCCTTGTCCAATAGCCTTTATTGTGGCATTCTATTATATCTCCTTTCTACATGCATGGATTCCTTCTCTCTATGATTTTAGATATGTTTATCTACAGAATCTGTACTAATCCAACTGTTGTTTTTCTCCACTTTTCCACTAATGAAGATGTGAGAGGAGGTGTGGGGGAAAATGATGTCTCAGCAGGCTCATGCCTCCTGCTGAGATATTTTTTCCCCTGGAGGGACCAAGCCTCATGCTGAGACAGCTCTTTCCCAGGAGCAATGTATCACAAGACAGTATAGTATAGAATATAGTTATTTAGGACATGGAGAGGGTAATTAAGAGGGTAGTACAGGCACAGAAAGGCAAAGAGAGGCAGAGAGTAGAGAAGCAGAGGCCGGGCATGAGCATGTGGGGGGGGGGAGGAAAGAGCCCAAGAGGCCAGAGAAAGAGAGAGAAAGAGAGCAAGAGATCAAAAGAGAGAGGAAGGGGCAAGCAGCCACCTTTACAGTGGGTCAGGCCTACCCAGCTGTTGCCAGGTAACTGGGTTAGAGTTTAGACAGAATGCTAAGAAACAGCCAGAGTATTTTTCCACTTGTGGTTCAGATTGATACTTCCACTGCACACTGAGTACTGGGCCATGGAAGCTCTCAGAGGGGAGGAGCAGGCAGCTGATGAGCCAGAGCTGGAATGGTGGGTTCTCCCCCATGGCTGGGTGGGGTGAGATTCCTCTTTGAAGACAGAAACAAAAGCTAATGGAGTGCAAACCCCTCCTGAGATCTGGAAAAGGTCTGGCCATGGTCTGGAAGCACACTTTAACCTTGAGGAGTGGTAAGACTCACTGGCCAATCAAGGCTCCCAGGCAGACCTGCCAATCAGATAAGTAGGCGGGTTCTTCTGGGTGCCACTCTGCAAGTTCACTGTGCCTGTGAAGGCTTGAATGGGCATCTGTGCCCTGCTCTGAACTCTGTGTTGGGTGCTGTGTGGAGACCTCAGGGAAGCTCTGAAATCAAGTCATGGTTAGCACAGAATCACTGCCTACAATGGGTAGGGGCAGGTGGCTGAGCAGTGGGAGCTGGGGTGCTGGGTCCTCTCTGGAGCTGCATGTGAAGCATTAGCCAGATGTGACCACCTGTGAGTTCCCTGGTGATACTCTTCAGTTGTTAGATCAGAAGGTGACTTCTGAGTAACTTCACTATCTTGGCTGATTCTGAATCTGCCCAAAACATTTGTACCAGTTGCTTTCTTATAGAAACATGGGTATTTTCTTTGTGTCCGAACCCTTTTGTCTTTTATAGAATACATTAAGAAAACAGGCACAGCTAGACAGTGGTGGCACATGCCTTTAATCCCAGCACTTGGGAAGCAGAGGGAGGCAGATTTCTGAATTTGAACCCAGCCTGGTTTACAGAGTAAGTTCCAAGACAGCCAGGGCTACACAGCGAAACCCTGTCTTGAAAACAAACAAAAAAACCTGTTTTTAAGAAGACAGGCAAAAATCTAACAGATCAGCTTTCATACATTACTTGTTTTTCTTTTCCTTAGTTTTTGTTAATTTTTTTATTGCAGTTTTTTATATTGCTTTATTTTTTAGGTTTAGTGTTTGATTATTATTTGGTAAAGGAACTTATTTTTTCTCCAATCTGTTGGGTGTTTTGGATGCTTATTGTACATTATCCGGCAACTTCTTTGGTTTAGGAAATTTTTCTTTATGATTTCATTGAAAATATTTTTTAGAACTTTGGGCTGATATTCTTCTTTCTCTATTCCAGTCATCTGTAGATTTCTCTTCTCATGTGTTGCAGAATTTCTGGTTGTTTATTGCCAGGAAACTTTTAGTATCCACATTTTTGACCGATGTATCCATTTTATTTTATTCATCTTTAATATCTGTGACTCTCACTTCCTTTCCAGTTCCCTGGGTGAACCTTGTCTCTGCAGTTGTCAGTGCACAGGCAATTTCAATGCTCTGCTCTCAGGGACTTAGCAACTGCTTAAGTCATTCCCTGCCTCCATCACCTGCTGCTGTTGTCAGGTGTGCTTTTTATACACGGACCACCAGCTACACAGCTCTCTCTGTTTGTTCCCTGTCTCTGTTCCTCACATGCCGCTCTCTATTCTCTTTGTTTACTCTCAGGGCTCTCTTTCTGCTCCTTGTCTGTCTGCCTGTCTGCAGGTCCTCTTGTGTATCTCTATCTCTTCCTCAGGTTCTCACTCATCTCCCTGCCCCCAAACAACCTCTTTTGCACCATATCTGTTGCATGTTTTATTTCTCAGGACCTGCTGTGATAGGATAGCTTGAATTTCTTGGTGACATATTTTCATGGTTGTTATTTATTATATTCCAATGGTGGTGTCTAGTCCTCTCGGTTTGAAGTGATTTTTGATTTAGGTACTGATTCTTGGATTTGTCTTGTTTGGGTGGGAGTTTTATTCCTGGGTTACTGTTTAATGTATGCCTTTGCAGAGAGCCTTGGCTGAGTGTTGCCTCTTTTGCTGACCCGTTTGTTTGTTATGTTCAGGAGGGAATGCTTGCTAATGTTGAAAGCTGGGAGAAGAGGTGGGCAGGAAGAGATGATCTTAGTAATCTACAAGGAGACTTTGTCATTAGCAGGGTTAATCTGCTTCTGTTGTTTAGTACAGTAAGATTGTGAAAATTGCATTCGGGATAAAAAATAGTGTGGTAGATCTATAGAAAGTTTACCTTGTGTCCTTTCAGGCATGGCATGTGGGTCGGTGAACAGGAACTATCTGCCCAAGTGGGGGCTATGATAAAGGGATGAGGCAGGAAAGAAAAAGCAAGTGGGGATTGTCTGCAGTATCTTTAGGAGGCATGCACAAGGGGAGAGGTAATTTCCACTAGTATTCTTTTCCAATGATGAGAACCACTGGTATTCTGTTCTAGATGTAAGGGCAACTGATAGTAAGGTTTGCAGTAACGTATAGTGAGGTAGGCCTTTGGATAAGGTACCTGTTCTACTGTCAGGCATAGCTTGCAGGCAAACAGTAGTATGTTTTGATAATAAGGGGGTTAGTAAAAAAGATGAGTTTATGAAGTCCAACCAACTCTGTTTTTGAGATTGCACAAAGTCCACTTGAGCAAACATCCTATGACAAAACCGTCTTATCAACAGCGAGGCAAGGCACAACACCAGGGTTTAGCTACATATAGATAAATAATAAACCTTAAAGAAAAGTTATCCTACCCATCATAGTTGTCAGATGGTTTTGTCTCCTTGTTTGGTTCTTGCAAATTATGCCAGACATGCCATTTCTAAAAAATTAAGTTGCTGACCTGTATGTTAATCCCCAATCTTGCTGTAACTACAATAAATACTCAGCACTCCTAGATATTGTCTCTCAGTTTGGACCTGATGTGAGATTGACTGGTGAGAATTCTTGTTACCGAGCTCATAGTACAGACCTTTGTGTATTTGCCTTTCAATAGGTTCTTTGTGGTCTCTGTAGTGCCAGTGACTTGGGCACAATATCTTGGTGCATGGATTGGAACCCCAAACATTCAAGAATCCCAGGTGAAGGGTTGAAATGTTGCCTGTTAAGATGTGTCATTGTTGACAGGCAGTGGTGGTTGATGCCTTTAATCTCAGCACTTAAGAGGCAGAGGCAGGTGGATTTCAGAGTTTGAGGCCAGCCTGGTCTACAAAGTGAGTTTTGGGACAGCCAGGGCTACACAGAAAAACCCTGTCTCGAAAAAACAAAAACAAAAACAAAAAAAAACCCAAAAAAACTAAAACGTATACATTACTAATATTTTCATCTGTCTATTTTTAACTTTTAAAACATGCATTTCCTTTTAGTATAATTTAATTAATGTTGCTGTTTAAACTGGTTCACTTTATGTTTATGCAAGACGAATACAGAACTGCAGTGAATGTATAGTTCTTTGCAGGAACTTCAGTAAAAAACTGTGAGTTCATTCTATCATTTTTGTTTCCTGCTTTATTTTTGTAGCAGAGTAAGGTTCTTAACATGTAACTTTTGCTTTCCTGAAACTCATTGCATAGACCGAGCTGACATCCAGCTCAATAACATACACCTGCCTGTAACTCTGTGATTAAAGACATGAGCAAATACACACAGCTTGCCCATCACCTTTGTAGTTACTAATTTTTCGTACAGCTTTTGAGATGTGTGCTCAGTACCATTGATCTGTTTCCCCCTGCATATCCCTCTCAATTGCCATTTGTGTTGCAAAGCTATATCCTATTCAAAGGGTTCAGGAGTGACACAGGTGAACCCTGTGTCAAGGGTCTAAGTGACAATGTTGCAAGTTTCTTCTAAACTGACATGGTGCATATATTATAATTCGTGTGTCAGCAAATAAGTGGATGAGTCACATGAATTATAAGATTATATTGTCTAGGAAGCATAATGTTACTTTGTAGTGATGTCAGTATCAGGCTTTGTGTTGTACACATATATGTCATATTTTAGGAAGCAGTGACTTATGATGATGTGCATGTGAACTTCACTGCAGAAGAGTGGAATTTGCTGGAACCTTCCCAGAAGAATCTCTACAAAGATGTGATGCTGGAGACCTACTGGAACCTCACTGCTATAGGTAAGACTGAATTTTCTTTTGCTTCTCAAAATAAGGGAAAAATGTTTCTGGGTTACTGATGATCATCTCTTATTTCAATAGAGAACAAAGAATATTGAGTTGAATAAATCAGGTTCATTGCTGTGAAAATTCAGAGTAACTTGAATTTTGCCTAATTCCAATACCATATCATTCATTTTCTTTTTTTTTTTTTTTCCTTTTTTGGGGGTTTTTTCAAGACCCAGTTTCTCTGTGTAGCCCTGGCAGTCCTAGACACACTCTGTAGACCAGGCTGGCCTTGAACTCAGAAATCTACCTGCCTCTGCCTCCCAAGTGCTGGAATTAAAGGTGTGCGCCACCATTGCACAGCTTTATCTTTCATTTTCTGGTACCTTGGTTTCAGGCTATAATTTGGAAGTCTGTCATACTGAAGAACAATGTCAAACTTCTAGGAGTCATGAAAGGTAATTTTATTGTTTAAGCTAATACAAATATGCCTGTGAGGAAATTTTAATATGATCTGGAAGCTCTAAAGGAAAGCAAGTGTGTAAAATATCAGTTCTTTTATTGTAGCTATGATTATAATATTTTCCCAAAACTGTGTACCTCAATGTCAGTTATCTGATTGGTGTTTGCAAGGCATTTCTAGAAGAAAGAAGAGAAGGAAACGATGCCTTAAGCAATTCCTTTATTTGATTTGTATCTCCATTAGAAATATATTGTGGAACTACCAATTTGTATAGTGTCATAATATTTAGATGTTGCACATTGAATAGTGATAAAGATGTACCCATAACCTTCTAATAAGCAAATAGTCTGAGATAAAGTTAGTGACACTCGTATTCTTATAGTGAAATTTTTAAGTTGTTTATTTTCTCAGTTTATGAGATTCAAGAATGTTGTCATGGAGAAACATTAATCATGTCTGAAATGAACAAAAAGTCAATGTGTGTGCATTCTATGTAGAAACTTTTCATTTGTTCTTTTTTAATGGGTGTATCAGTTGTCAGAATGGATGAAACCATGTGAGCATAGAGATACTAAAAGAAACAACATACCTCTATCTACTTCACAACAATGAGAACACATGTAGTATTCTGCCTTTGGTAGACTTTCTGAATATGATAGGTTTTTGCAGTTAATTGATTTTGTGACATTACTGGGAACATCTGCAGAAAATCTCTATGGGTACTAGAAGTTTGGAAATTATTTCGTTCATCCTGGTTCACAGTACTGCTGTTGTGTGATGCACATTACAGGAAAAACTAAGAATGCAATCAGTGTTTTAATGCTCTGAGTTATCCCATATTTCTTATGACATGTTAAAAACATCATATAGAAATCTCATATAGATAAAAGATTTTATAAATGTGAGCCATGTAATAGATGCTCTTACCATCAGAGGTATTTTCAAAGAGGAAAAGCAACCCACAGTGAGCAAGTACAACCATGAACATCAAAAGTGATAAAACCTTAAGATCTGAGTGTTCTTTATTATTAGACCAACTGTAAAATTTATTCATATTGATAAAATGATTGATCAGGTAATGAATGTGGTAAAGTTTTCACATGTACCTATTATTGTTGCAGACATGAAAGAAGTCATACTGGAGAGAAACCACATGAATGTAATCAATGTGGTAAAGCCTTTTCTAGGCACAGTCAACTCAGATCTCATAAAAGAACACATACTGGAGAGAAACCATATGAATGTAATCAATGTGGCAAAGCCTTTTCATTTAATGGGAGTCTCCGATATCATAAAAGAACACATACTGGAGAGAAACCTTATGAATGTAATCACTGTGGTAAAGCCTTTTCACGTCACAGTCATCTACAAAGACATAAAAGAACACATACTGGAGAGAAACCTTATGAATGTAATCAATGTGGTAAAGCATTTTCATGGCACAGTCATCTCCGATCTCATAAAAGAACACATACTGGAGAGAAACCTTATGAATGTAATCAATGTGGTAAAGCCTTTGCAAGGCCCAGTCTTCTTTGATCTCATAAAAGAATACATACTGGAGAGAAACTGTTTGAATGTAATCAATGTGGTAAAGGCTTTACACAACAAAGTCATCTCCAATATCACAAAAGAACACATACTGGAGAGTAACTGTATGGATATAATCAATGTGGTAAAGCCTTTACAAGGCTCCTTTATCTCCAAAGACATAAAAGAACACATACTGGAGAGCAACCTTATGAATGTAATCAATGTGGTAAAGCCTTTTCAGATCACAGTCATCTCCAATATCATAATAGAACATATACTGGAGAGAAACTGAATGTCATGCATGAGGTGAAGCCTTTCCAGGACACAGTCATCTCTGAATACACAAAAGAAAATGTTCAGAGTGAAACCTTATGAATGTAGTCAATGTGATCAAGCCTTTGCATGTCACTGTACTCTCCAAACACTTGAAGGAGCACAAGCTTTAGAGAAACCTTACAGATGTAATGGACATACTAAAGCCTGTGCATATCTCTGTAGTCTCCAAAGACGTAAAAGAAAACATATTGAGTAGAAACCTTTTGATTTTTCTAAAGTTGGAAATTGTTTACATGCCACAGTGGTTTCTGAATACAGAAATGAACACATATGAGAGAGAAACCATCTCAAAGTAATCAACATGTTAAAGCCTCTGCATATCCTAATCTTTTTTATTTTTATTTTTAATTTTTTTTGGTTTTTCGAGGCAGGGTTTCTCTGTGTAGCCTTGGCTGTCCTGGAACTCACTTGGTAGACCAGGCTGGCCTCGAACTCAGAAATCCGCCTGCCTCTGCCTCCCAAGTGCTGGGATTAAAGGCGTGCGCCACCACCGCCCGGCCCTAATCTTTTTTAAAACCATGAAAGAATTTATAGTTGAAATAAACTATGGTGACTTACGTTTGTTTGACCCTAAGAAGTGGCAATATTAACAGATGTGCCTTTTGAGAGATGTTACCTTTTTGGAGGAATTTAATTACTATGGCAGTGGTCTTTGGAGCTCAGGCCAGTACAAAACTGACCGTCCTACCACTTGGCTAGAAGACTGTCTCTTCCTGGATGCCTTCATATGAGGATGCAGAACTCTCAGCTCCTTCTCCAGCATCATGGCTGACTGAATGCTGACATTCCTGCTATGATGGCAATGGACTAAACATTTGAAAATGTAAGCCAGGCCCAATTAAATATTTGCCTTTAACACAAAGGCCTTGATTATGATGTCTCTTCTTAGCAATGGAAATTCTATCAAAGACAGAAGTTGGTCCCACAGACTTAAGTATTGCTATGATAGGCCTGATCATGTTTTTTTTTTTTTGTTTTTTTTTGTTTTTTTTTGTTTTTTTTTTTTTTTTTTTTTTTTTGCTTTATGGAGCAATGTGGATTTTAAGACTTTGGATCTGTATATGCATTAAGTGGAACTTACTTGGCCATCCTAGTAGGAATATGAAACACATATGTACTAAGGGTAATTTGAAATTTGTGTATAGTTTTTATGATGTTTTGCTGAAGATGGTCCTGCCTTTTGCCCTCTTTGTAGAGTGTCCTTGAAGATAAGGTAAAGAGGTTGATGTTCATTGCATTAACAAAGGAAGTCACAGTGAAGACAGCAAACCCTTTGACCTGTGTTTAGTCTCGTGATGATTTGAGCAAGCATAGCAATCTTAGAAAGAAAAAAATATATAAAATATTAGGTCAAAAGAGAAACTATAACCAGGAAGTTGAATGAAGCTAAATTCTGTGATCAATAATGTTAAATGGAATTAAAGGAATGGTGACATTAGGGCAAGATTCCAGCCACCTAAACTTATGGATGTGAAATTGGACAAAGGAGAACTGTATCGTGTTAGGCATTATTACCTCGTTTTTGTTTTCATGTGGACACAAGAGTTACCAGTATGTGTGAAGTTAACAATTGACGGATTGTGATTAGTATTCTGGGTTTTCAATTTGAAATCTACAAGAATGTATTTAAGTCTAGACATGGTGGTACAGCCTTAAATCCCAGGAGATCAGAGTCAGGCAGATCTCTGATTCAAGTCTTCCTTGTTCAAGTGTTCCTAAAACAGCATGTTTTTTGGTAAAGAAAAGCTTAGGTACAGGGAAAGTATTACACATGTATTATCCACTGTTCAGGAGACAAAGCCATACAGATCTGAGTTGAAGGTTCATCTATAGAGCAAGTTCAAGCACTATTGAGCTTAGGCAGTGAAGTTGTTGAAAACTATAAAGCTGGTGATGATGTAATAGAAGGAGCCATGTTTGGGCCCCAAATAGCAGAGGAAATCAGAAGCTTTGTCCATGTGGCTCTGGCTTTAGAGGTAAGAATAAAAGGGATGACTGAGAAAATTCATGCTGGTTGACTGTAGTTAGAAAATTAGTGGGGATGAAGAAGAAACTAGCATCACTGAGGTGAAATCTGGTATTTTCAAAGAGGAGAAAGAAGTTGTATTCTAGAGGTAGCCAAGGTTGTACTTTGTGGTGCAGCTTGACTCAGTCCTATGTAAGATTCACCCAGGTGGCACTAGTTTTAAGGCATGAATGTTTCATGCAGTGCAGCTGAGCCTTGGCACCATGAAGGGAGCATGAGAGGAACACAGTGAAGACTGTCACTGAAGAACCCAGCATATTGAACATGTCAATCCCGTGGGATGAGCAGAAAGAACAGCAGGAGCAGTTGAGTGGAGTCAAGCAGAACATAGTGTACTACAGAGGGAAGAGCTGGAGAGAGACCCAGCTTCTTTTGAGGAGCGCAGAAGATCATCTGTGGATCCCAGATACTGGAACAAGAAGCTGTAATTTTGAAGTTACTTTGAAGACCCCAAGAGTTTTATAATCCAGAGCTATGGGATACCTTCTTAGGAAAACTGCTTTCAGGAAATAAAATTAGCCAAAGAGAAAGAATTGTGCTGCAGTGAGCAAAGCAGGAAGGAGTTGGAGATCTGAAGATCTTTGACATCAGATAAAGAGCTGCAGAGATTGGAGATTTCCTTGCTGGCTTTTGGTCTTCTTTTGGCCCAGTATTTCTTCACAATGGTGATTAGGAATGGTGACCTATATCCTGTGAATTTGGATGGATATATGTGCTATTTTTTAAAGTATATTGGATTATAGTTACATGATTGGAACGATCTCAGAAGAGACTTTGAAATTTGGACTTTTAACATTTATGAGACTTCTATAGATGGTGGGACTTTTTAATTTGAACTTCACATATTTTGTATTATGCTATTTTTAAATGTGGTCTCCATAAAATCATGTGTTGGCACAATCATAGGGGCCTAGGCAGTGGAATGTGGTAGTATAAATATGCTTGGCTCAGGGAGTAGAAGGAAGTTATTATGAGATGTGGCCTTGGAGGAAGTGCATCACTGAAGGCTTTGAAGTTCTACACAGTGCAGAAGGGACCCCCCTACTATCTCTCTGGCAGACAGTCTCTTCCTGGCTGCCTTTGGATCAAGATGCAGAACTCTCAGCTTCTTCACCAGCATCATGTTTTCTTGCATGCCTGCCTTGCTTCCTGCTACGATGAAAAAGGAGTAAATCTCTGAAACTGTAAGCCAGTCCCAATTAAACTGTTGGTTTTTAGGAGTTGCCTTGTTCATGATTTCTCTTCATAGCAATGGAAATGCTAAGACAGAAACCCTGTGAGTGTATTTAATACAGTCAAGCCTTTGCACAATTCTCTAGTCTTCATTATTATGGAAGAATATGTGCTAGAGTCTAAGCATGCCCCTGTGACTCAGGACACACTTCCTGAGTCTTAAACATGCCCTCTGTGTCTCAGGACATGCCCCCTCATTCTGAAACATGCCCCTGTGACCCAGGACACGCCCCCTGTGACTCAGGACACACCTCCAGTGACTTAGGACATGCTCCCTGAGTCTTAAACACACCCCTGTTACTCTGGACAGAGTCCTAAACATCCTCCCTGTGTCACAGGACACGCCCCCTGAGTCTTAAGCAAACTCTGTTACTCTGGACATACCCCCTGATTCTTATGCTTGCCTCCCTGTGACTCACGACATGCCCCATGTGTCTTAAGCACACACCCTGTGTCTCAGGACACACACCCTGAGTTTTAAGCATACACACTGTGACTCAGGATATGCCCCCAATCTTAAACATGCCCCCTGTGACTCTGAAAATGCCTCTGAGTCTTTTTTTTTTTTTTTTTTTTTTTGGTTTTTCGAGACAGGGTTTCTCTGTATAGCCTTGGCTGACCTGGAACTCACTCGGTAGACCAGGCTGGCCTCGAACTCAGAAATCCGCCTGCCTCTGCCTCCCAAGTGCTGGGATTAAAGGTGTGCGCCACCACCGCCCGGCGCCCCTGAGTCTTAAACATGCCCCTGTGACTATTGACTCGCCTCCTAAGTGCTAAACATGCACCCTGTGACTCAGGACACACCCACAGAGTCCTAATGGACATGTTTCGTATGATGAAGCTTTTGCACACCTCTTTGTCTTCATCATTATGAAGCTATGCATACTGGACAATGGTTACATACTGTGCTAAAGCCTTTACAAACGGGGTCCACTGAGATCTGACACAACTCAACCACAGGACAAGGCAAATGATAAGAATTCATTGTAATCAAGTCACTACTGATAAATCAGGGCCACAAAATTACACTCAGAAGCTTAACTGCAATACCCCAGCCTCAGACCCAGCCTGAACCAGAAAGTTATATAGCTTCCAAAAGTCAAGACCACAAAGTCCTATGCCACATTAGTTACATTTTTCTCCCAATAACAGTTTTCTTTGTTGTTGTTGTTGTTACTCTATGTCAAATGATACAGAATGTAGGTTGTATGGTCAACATTATCATAGCCATTTGTTATTTTGTGGTTAGGAACATGCATTATATTTTGAGAAATAAAACATGAATAACAGAAATTCTGGTTAGGAACAGTTGTTATGTTTTAGAGAACAAAACATGAGTGATGAAAGCTGGTCAGATAATATTAGTACACATGTTCACTATGACCTAAAACTTAGTTTGAATTTATGATTAAATGGAGGTTGGTAGCAAAAAGACAGTCCTTTTTATGACTAGTTAACATTAAATTGTAATTTCAATATAGGACTAGTTAACATTAAAATTTTAGATAGTATTTTGAATAGATATGCAGAGAATGAATCATCTTCTCTTCTTTGTGTGTTAGTGGAATTAATTAGAATTTCTCTCCATAATATAATGTCAGCTATAGGTTTGCAGTAAAGTGACATTATTATGTTTAGGTATGTTTCTTGTATCCTTAATCACTCCAAGAACTTTATCATACAGTGGGGTTAAATATTGTCAGAGAATTTTTCATCATCTAAGAGATTACAACTTTTTTCTTACACTTTAATCACATTATGTTGAACCATCCCTGCACCTCTTGAACGAAGCCTACCACATTGATCATGGTGAATGGTCTTTTGATGTGGTTTCTATTTTATTTTATTTTATTTTATTTTATTTTTGTTTTATTAAATATTTTTACATATTTAGTTCTAAAGCAAAATTGGTCTATAATTCTCATTTGTTACTGAGTCTTTATATTGTCTGGATATTTGAGTAACCATGGGTTCACAAAACAAATTGGCTAAGGTTTCTTTTTTTCTATATTGTTGAATACTTTGAGGAGTATTCTCCTGAACTCCTCTTTGAAAGTCTGGTAGGATTCTACCCTAAAACTCATGGCCCTGGGCTCTTTTTGGTGGCAGACTTGTAATGATGTCTCTTTTTCTAGATGTTTAGGCAGTTTGAGTTGTTTCCCTTAGTTTGATTTAACTTTGTTCAGAAAAACATATTGAGAAAATTTTCCATTATTTTTAGTAATTTCATTTAGATGGAGTTGAGGCTTTTTAAAACTATGTCATTCCCATTCTTTAGATTTCTTCATTGTTATTTTGTCCCCATTTTCCTTTTAGATTTCATTAATTTGGATATTCTCCATCTTTTCATAAGGGTTTGACTATCTTGTCTAATAAAAGGCTCAAAGGATCAACTCCATGGTTCATTAATTCTTTGCATTCTCTTTCTATTTTGTTGATTTCAGCCCCCAAGTTGATAATTAACTGATGTCTAATCTATCTTTTTATTGCTTACTTCTTTCTGCTATAGAATTTAATGCATGCTGCTAAATTTCCAGTATGAGAGCTATGCAGGTTTTTTATGTAGGCATTTTGTGCTATGAATTTTCTTCTTATCACCACACTCATTATCTTTGTGTTCCATAAGATTCTGCATGTTGCAAATTCATTTGCATTGAATTCTAGAAAGTCTGTAAGTCTTTTTTTCTCTGTCTTAAGCTATTTTTCACTCAGTAGTGAGGTATTCAGCTTTTATGAGTTTGTAAGCTTTGTGTTCTTTCTGGTTTTGTTGATGTCCAGCTGTAATCCATGCTGGTCTAATAGGATTTATGGTGTTATTTCAGTTTTCTTGTATGCATTGAGGTTGGCAGTGTGTCTGGGTATGTGTTCAGTTTACAAGTAATTTAAGTGAGGTGCTGAGCAGAAGGCATATTCTCCTGTATTTCAGTAGAATGTTCTCTAAGTATCAGCTGGACTCATGTTCATGTTGTCAGTTACCTGGAATATTTCTTTTTGGGGGGAGGGTGGAGGTATCTGGAGAATTTGTCCACTGGTGAGAATGGGGTATTTAAATCTTGGAACATAAGTGTATGTGTGTTATGTGATTTTAGGTTTAAAACACTTTCTTTAATGAATGTTGGTGACCATGTGTTTAAGGCATAGATATTAAAACTTGAAATGTCATCTTTGGTGATTATTTTTTCCTTTAAGGAATTTGTAGTGTCTTTATCTGATTCTTTTGATTAATTTTGTTTAATATTTATTTTGCTACATTTAATATGACCACACCAGCTTGCTCTTTTTGTCCATTTGCTTGGAATATATTTTTCCATTCCTTTACCTTGAATTAATGCCTATTCTCAATGTTGAGCTATATTTCTTGTCTGAAAATGAAGGGTAGATTTTATTAGCATCTATTCAGTTAGCCTTTGTCGATTTATTAGTGAGCTGTGATCATTGATTGTGAGAGAGTCAATGAACAGTGATTGTTAACTCGTTGTATTTTGTTGTTGTTGCTGCTGCTGCTGCTGGTGGTGCTGGTGTTGGGGTATTTGTGTGCTTTCTTTTCTTTTGCAGATAATACAAGATTATTTATGACCTGTACTTTCATGTGTATTGTTAACTTCCTTTGGTTGGATTCTTTGTATATAACTTTGTATAAGTTTGTATGTGTAGATAGATATTGTGTAAATTTGACTTTAGCATGGACTATCTTAATTTTTCCATTAATAGTGATTAAATGTTTTTCTACATATAATAATCTGGGCATCTGTAGTTTCTGCAGCATATATGTCCAAGCCTTTCTGACATTTACAGACTCCTGTGAGAGGTCACCTGCAATTTTAATAGATCTTCATTTATAAGTTTCTTGGCTTTTGACCTTTGTAGCTTTTCCTTGTACTGGATGTTCTGATTATTATACAGGAGACTTCATTTTAGGGTCCATTCTGTTTGGTGTTTTGATGATTTTTTTTTACTTTGATAGGCACCTCCCTCCTTACATTAGGAAATTTTTCTTCTAAGATTTTGTCATCAGTGAATTTGTTCTAATAGTCTACCTCTAGTCCTAGTATTTTTATGTTTTATCCTTTCACAATGTCCTAGATTTTCTAGATATTTTATGTCAGGAAGATTTAGATTTAATATTTTCTTTGTGTGATATTTCCATCACATCTATTGTATCTTCAATGCTTGAGATTTGGCTTCAGTCTCTGTATTCTGTTTGTGAATTTTAGCTCTGTAGTTTCTTTTTGCAGTCCTAAAGTTTTGTTTCCATCATTCCCTCAGGTTGTGCTTTTGTTATTATTTCTATTTCCACTTTTAGTTATTAAACAGTTTTGTTTCCTTCTACTGTTGGTTTCTTTTTCTTGGCTTTATTTATAAGATTGGTTGGTTTTCTCCACTTTTTTGTTTGTGTTTGCCTGGCTGTCTTTGAGGTATTTATTGATTTCCTCCAATTCTTTGTGTTTTCCTGTATTTCTTTAAGTGATTTAGTCATTTCCACTTTAAGGTTCTCTATTATCTTTATACAGTTGGTTTCAAAGCCTTTTTCTAGTACTTCAGCTATGTTGGAATATTTAAGACCTTTTTTGGCAACATAAATGGGCTCACACTCATTAACCAGAGGGTGATAAATGTTACTCCTTATTACATAATCAAGTACCAGCATCATGGAATGGAATGTGGCTATCACTTCTGGAAGTGAAAAGGTCTGTTTTATGTTAATGTACTTGATATACAATAGTTTGTGTTCACACAGTGAAATTTATGGTGGGACCCACCATAGGCTCTATGATAGATTCCGTGAAGTATTCAGTTTACATTTAACCCAATGTTTGATTAACACCATAGTTGTTTTATCTCCTTAAATTGGACAAGAAGGCAAATGAAGCACTTTTTAAATAAGTTACTTTGTTGAGATGATGGTTTTAATAACATTGCTTCCAATCACTAACCCTGGAGTCACCATTACACAAAAAAAGACCTGATGGTGACAGAGTAATAATTTTCTAATTTGCCAACATGTATTTACTTATGTCAGATGAATGAAGACAAACTAGATTAGTATGTATATAATTTGGGAACTTTAGGATAATCCAAGGAATATTGAATTTTCAACTTTGGAAACATGTCCAATACACTTTCAGTGTTAAGTTAGGTCACATGATTGAGACACAGGCCATTGGCTGTAGCTGTGTGTGTCATGTTACAGATCACAGAAGCTAACATTGCACATAGCAACCAGGTCAAAGAGTACTGTATTAATGCCACTTTCTCTGCCAGAAAATCATCTACTCTTTTTCAAATTCAATGTAGATGTATATTTTTAAATTATGTTTCTTTTTCCTTTTTAATTTAAATTTAATTTTTTTACATTCCAAATTGTCCCCTTTCCTATTCCCTCTTCCCTGAGTTCTTCTTCCCATTTTTCTCCCTGCTACCTCTTAGAGGTGTCTCTCCCACCCACCCACCCACCCACCAGGACCTCACCTCTACCAGGTTCCCTTTTCCCTGGGGCATCAAGTTTCTACTGGGTTAAGTGCATCCTCTCTCATTTTGGCCAGACAAACAGTCCTCTGCTGTACACATGCCCAGGGCCATAAATCATTCCCTGTATGCCCCTTGGTTTTTGGCTTAGACTCTGGAAGTCCTGAAGTATCCAGGTTAGCTGACACTGTTGTTCTTCCTGTGGGGTTGTCATCCTCTTCACCTCCGTAAGTCCTTCTTCTGACTCTTCCATATGGAATATATCACCCTACAATAATCCATCCATAGATAGATAGATAGATAGATAGATAGATAAAATCAACAAAATGGATAAACTTTTAGCCAAACTAATGAACACACACTGAGACAATATCCTAATTACCAAAATCAGAAATGAAAAGAGACGTAACAAGAGAAACTGAGGAAACTTTTTAAAAAATCATTACTTCTTTCTATAAACGGGAATAATCTAGATGAAATGTGTAGCCAGAGAAAAGGATAATTATCTAGACAGATACCATAAACCCAAATTAAATCAAGATCAGGTAAATTATCCAAACTCTTTGAATAACCTCTTTGAAATTAAAGCAAGCATTATAAACATCCTATCCAAGAGAAGGCAAGGACTAGGTAGTATTAGCACAGAATTTTACCAGACCTTCAATTAAAAGCTAAGATCAATATACCTTGGACTATTCCACAAAAAAGAAACAGAAGGAATGCTCCAAATTTATTCTACATATATTTGTTCTAAAAGTCAATTACTGATTTCAAATGCAACACTGCTATACTCTGCTATACTCTCTTGTCGGTTCTCATTCCCCTTCAATCATTAAAAATTTCTTTCTGGGCTGGACAGATGGCTCAGTAATTAAGAGCATTGACTGCTCTTCCAGAGGTCCTGAGTTCAATCCCCAGCAACCACATGGTGGCTCATAACCATCTGTAATGGTGTGTCTGAAGGCAGCAACAGTGTACTCTTATGTAAAATAAATAAATCTTTTTAAAAAAAAAACAAAAGAATATTTCCACTTTTTCAAACTCCTACTTATGATGTATTTCTGTTCATAGGAATGTTGCCTGTAGCTGAGGCTTGCCTCTGTATGTAATTAAAAATTGCTTTGAGCACCCAATCTTTTCTCTGCTGCTCAGTGCTGCAAAGAATGTTATTTGGAGCCTTTGGCAGGTGTTTATTGTGAATCATAGATTTTGAATATTAGAGCAAGGCTCTACCATCAACTCTATCCATCTATCTTCTCTTGAAAGAAATATCTTAGCCTGCTATTCCATCTTTATAGAAATTGAACATGTTGTGCCAGGGAAATGTTGGTGATCCCCAAAAAGACACACACAGCAGCAGATTTGATGCAACTCACAGCAGGGTCTTTATTCTATTTGAGCTAGCTTGCCCCCATCCCCAATGCACTAGCATCAGCCAAGACTGTTTTGGTGGTGGTGGAGCCCAAAATGTATGTTGGGAAAGGCTTTGTTGTAAGCAGCAAGTGGGGAGTATGTGTGCATCTAATTGGAAAGCTGCTGTGGCCTTTGACATAATTGGCTGGTGCTGGGAGTCACCTTATAAACTTAACTTCACCTCCCCTCTGCATTAGTGGTTGTTAGGCATTGACTTGTAACCCAAGGTGCAGGTGTGTTGGAGGTAAAACCTGGAGACCATGGTATTGCTGAGGATGTAACTTGAAAACTCTAATCTTGTTTGGGATTAGCCTAGAGAGTGGAGATAGGCTTGGGTTTTGTTGGGGGGCAACTTGGAAACTAATGCTAGGTACCTGAGTTCCCCATAAACCTGTAGTTTCTATTCCTGTAGAATGCCCCTGGTATTATACGTGCACCTAGAACTTTCTGGTACAGGCCCTATCATTAAGTGACTAAAGAAGAAATAACTAGGTCCTGCTTTACTAAGTGTTCTGCCTGTTATGAAGGCCTCATCCAAAAGTGAACAACCGCAGCATGAAAACATGTTTCTGGGACGATCCTGAAAGATACCAGTAAAGGGAAATCACCACAGTTCAGAGCGTCATGCAGTAGTCATGCTCATGCATTTGTCTGGAAATGTGTGATTATTCACTGAATCATCAGCTATAAACAGTGGGATGGCTTAACTGTCAGACACTTGGAAACAGAACAATTAGAATATTGTTGAGAAAGATATAAAAGGAAGAAGTATGTGGATAGATCTCTCAAAATGGTCAAAGGATGTGAAGATAATTATGTCCCATGTAAATGCTGATCAAAAGGTAAGTTCAGCTGAGTATACACTGAGTAGCCAAGTAGTTAGGGTGATCCATTCTGTGGGAAGTCAGCTGTGTACATTTTCATGTGTCTGTTCTTGTACAAGGGGCAGCTCAATCATTTTAGGCATAATTATAAGCTGGTACAATACATACTGGTTTTCCTTTTGGCTGGAATAGTAACATTTAGGCATTATTATTGCATTTTTATTTGGAAATAAACCATGATGAAGTAGATATGGTTGTGTGTGAAGTTGACATGGGGTAGAGTTAAGATTGCAGTTTTGATTGTTAACGCTACTACATCTGGAATTAACTAAAACCCCCAAAGTGACTTTATTCTGAATCTTGATAGTGAAAGACACAGCTTTACTCCAGATGTTTGAGCTGCAAAGCCCCAGCTCTAATCTGATCCATGACTTGTACTGCAAGCCTCTATAATGACATGGAAGAAGAAGGTTGTGGGAGGAGCTGAGGTGGGAGGAGTAAAAAGAGGAAGAGGAGAAGAAAGAGGAGGAGCTACAGGTGAGACAGTATGAGAGAGGGTCATGGAGGCTGATGTTCGCTTGTCTGTAGCAGTCAAAGATAGTTGGTATATCTAGGTTGGGTACTGGGTTACACCTCTGATTGTAAGGGTATCTTGTTATTGATCATTACTAAATATATAAGCCTTTGCATAATCTAAGCATTAGAGTCTCATTTGTACTGAGCCCAAGTTGTTGGTGGGATGATCTGGGCAATGCCCAGCCTTGCAGAGACAGAGTGGAAGATTGGCAGAGCCATCTCCCATACTGGTGTCCCATGGGTGGCAGGACTGGTGTTTCTGGCTGCCGGTTTCTGGCTGGCTGTGCAATATGGTGGCTGAGCTGGACAGAGACACTGTAGCTTAGCCAGTTGGCTTAACTGGTGGCTGCTTTTTTAAAATAATTACTACAGCAGAAGGCGTTCACTCTTTAGCTGCTTGCTCTCAACTTGATAGCAAGTCCATTCCTTTACTGACATTAGGGCCATCTTATTTGGAATTCCAGCTTATTCTAA
The DNA here is from genome assembly GCF_011762505.2 of Arvicanthis niloticus. NCBI lineage: Eukaryota > Metazoa > Chordata > Mammalia > Rodentia > Muridae > Arvicanthis > Arvicanthis niloticus. The sequence continues at coordinate 792,954 of NW_023044979.1, read as the reverse complement.
ACTTAAGCTGAGACATCAAGCCTTGTGGGCTGAGAAACTACTAGATCCTTGCACTTGGTCTTTATAGATAGTTATTGTTGAATTAGCCAGACCATCACAGCCCTAAGTCATTCTAAATAATACCCTTTAATAAAGAGACAATTATTCAATTATTTTGGTATTCTATATAATTCTGGCTAATATACTAGACAAGCACTGAACACTTTTAGAGCACTTTGGCCCTCACAACCATCTCAGCTCAGATACAATCAAAATGGCCACCTTCCCTTAACCTTTGTTCAGGTGCTTTGATGCTGGGGTGTCACAGGTATTGGAAAAGAAAGTCAATAGCAAAAGTGGAAAAATGTAACACAAATAATACAATTATATGAGGACCTCAGATAGAGAGATTCAAGATTAAGTGAGGAATGGGAAACCAGATATCTTAGCTTCTGTATGCCAAGACCTGGCACCCTACTCACATGAAGATCAGGTGATAGGAGATTCTTTTAATTCTTGATTTTACAGCCCCAGTCTGGAGACTCATAAGTTTTCTTGTCCCACACATTGACTCACTGATTCACTGTAAGTCTCAGAAATCAGATGCTTCCTAGGAATCTTCACAAGAATAAAGCACTGGAAGAAACAATCAGTCACATCAAAAATATTTTACTTAGTATATCAGGAGACAAATTCACATTACTTAAAGTTATTCCACTTCCATATTGTACAAATACTGGCCAACCATGTTCTCTCTCTCTCTCTCTCTCTCTCTCTCTCTCTCTCTCTCTCTCTCTCTCTCTGTCTCTCTCTCTCTCTCTGTCATAGAGGTTTAGCAATATTTTAAAAGCCCTGCTGTGATTATTTTAACTCAACAGTGCTGATGATATAAAAATGGGTTTGGTTTTATTTAAAAGATAATATAAGCCCTGTGCTGGATCTTCCTATCTTTGTATATTTATCTGTTTTTACAGAGGTTTTACAAAATATAAATATCTCTTAAATTATTAACACATTTATGCCTGCATAAAATTTAAAAGTTGTACATATCATAATTAAAAACCTAGATATTTTATTCTTAAATGAGTGAAAACAATGTCCAATACTAATAACATCTTCTAGTCTAGGAGTAGTAAACTCTTTAAAGAAACTTAGTATCTTTTGTTTGTTTGTTTGTTTGTTTTTGTTTTTCGAGACAGGGTTTCTCTGTATAGCCTTGGCTGTCCTGGAACTCACTCTGTAGACCAAGCTGGCCATGCACTCAGAAATCTGCCTGCCTCTGTGTCCCAAATGCTGGGATTAAAGGGGTGCGCCACCACTGCCCGGCGTAACATAGTATCTTAAGGAATAGAGAACATGTTGTGTACTAGAAATAGGATAGGGTTCAAAGAGATATCACTGTACCTAGAACTGAATGTTTGCATGTGTCATATTTTTAAAAGTAGATGTTAAAATTTAATTATACATCCTTATGTTACCTACTCCAAGGAAAGATGCAGACCTATATTATCATTTTATGTTTATTGTATCTGTGTTTAATATATTGTATCTGTGTTTAATATATCTGTGTGGATATATTGATTAAATATATTTTTGTCCTTTCATATCAATTTTTAAGTTTATTTTCATTAGGAACAAAATGAACTATGGTCAAGTTAACAAGTTTAATTTACTTGTATTTCATTTGCTATTAAGTACATCATGTGAATAAAAAAACAAGTCATACATATATAAATTTAAAAGCCATGACTTTGTGTCTATTGCTTGTCTGGGATTCCTGTTTCAGAATTTTCATTGTCAAGTGAAAACTTCACAGAGAAATCTTTAGTAAGTATATTTTTAGGTTGGTTAGAAATTAAACCAGACATGTCTAGAGCAGAAGAGTACTGAAGCACATTTTATCTCAGAGGAAAATTAACTGCAAAAATAGCTGATGGTGAAACACAGGATAGGGTAACACAAATGTTCTTTGCTGGCAGCAAGTTCTGTGACTCTCAGAATCGTAATCTTTGATTATCTGTGGGGTTCTGTGAATATCAAAGTCTTTGCTTCCTTTGTTAGTACGCTAGTTTTGGAGGTAAATGTCTACAAAAACTTTTAGTTTCTTTTGAGAAGCCTTTCTCTAAGAGAGAAGCTATCAGAATAAGAATAAAACAAACCATTAAGATATAAAGTGAATACCTTGTAGGCCTGATATTTCTTCTTTGTGTAATAGAGATAATATTGAAACAGTGTGACCATCAAGAAAAATGGTGGCCTCCTTAACCTTAATTCTGAGCCTAACCCTATCCTAACCCTCACCTCTGAATTTCCTAACCTCCTAATCCTAATTTTAAAAACCCTTATCCTAATCCTAACCATGACTGTCTAATCCCCTAACCCTAACTCAAACCCTGCCTGCTGTGGGGCATATTTCTTTTTCATTTTTTCTTTCTTTCTTTTCTTTTATTTTATTTTATTTTTTTTTTGGTTTTTCGAGACAGGGTTCCTCTGTGTAGTCCTGGCTGTCCTGAAACTCACTCTGTAGACCAGGCTGGCCTCGAACTCAGAAATCCACCTGCCTCTGCCTCTCAAGTGCTGGGATTAAAGGCATGTACCACCACCACCCGGCCGTGCTCCGTATTTCTTAATTACAACTTTTGAAGTGAGGAATCCTTTATTAATCTTGATCTTTTGAGATGTTCACATCCACCTTTAATCTGGGCTAAAGATTCTTTTGACAACCTACATATATAAAGGACTTTGAACAGGGTGGTGTTTTGTTTTTTGTATTGGCCCTACTTTTCTACAAAACAAAGGTGATTTGTTTGTTTGTTTTCTTTTTAAAACTGGTATTAGTAAGTACGTATTTCTTCAGAATTCTGGTATTCACTGAAGATCAGCTGTAATATCCTGCAACATGAAATCAACCAGTTCTTGTTTTTCTAATTTACTTACTGGGCCATCCTAGTAGGAATATGAAACACATATGAACTGAGGGTGATTTGAACTTTGTGTATAGTTTTTATGATGTTTTGCTGAAGAATGTTGCTGCCTTTTGCCCTTGTCTGTAGAGTGTCCTTGAAGATAAGGTAAAGAGGTTGATGTTCATTGCATTGACAAAGGAGGTCTCCGTAAAGCCAGTGAAAGAGTTAAAAAAATTTTAAACCTTCCACAGATAGAGCCAAGGGTGCAGATTGGCTTGTTCTGAGCTCTGGGTCTCAGGAGATTGGCTACCCACAAGGAAAATTAGATAAGATTTGAAGCCAGGGGTCCAGAGCTAGGAGTTTAGGTCAGTGTGTTCATGCACTCTGGGTTCTCTGGGTTCCAGGAACTGAAATGACCACAAAATAAATGGAATGGGACTTGATTCTTAAAAGATGATAGGCTTGTATAAGATATTTCCCCATGACCATTTCTTGAAGCTGTCACAAAAGCTGAGCACTCTACAGGTGCTTTCTATAGATACTTAATCATGATAACCCCTTATTTCCCCTGGGTTGCAGTTTTGCCCTTTAAAAACTTTACTCCTTTCTGATTTGGGGTCATACTTCATTGCTTGCCTCTGTGTAGGTCAGGCTAGAAGTGCGACCTCAACTCATTGATTGAAATATACCTCTTGCTGTATCATGTATTTCAGTGTCTTATGAGTTATTGGGTATCTGTAAATTCCTGAAGTTTGAGAGGAGGGAGTTCCTCCCTTTCTGGTGGACCTTACACCAGCAAAACCTTTGACCTGTGTTTAGTCTCATGATGATTGTTTTGAGCAAGCATAGTAATCTTAGAAAGAAAAAAATATAATATTTTAGGTCAAAAGAGAAAAGCATCACCAGGAAGTTGAATGAAGCTACATCCTGTGATTAATGATATTAAATGGAATTAAAGGAATGGTGACATTAGTGCAAGATTCCATCCACCTAAACTTATGGATTTGCAGTTGTACGGAGGAAAACTGTATCATGTTAAGCTTTATTATAACCTGGTTATTGTTTTCATGTGGATGCAAGGGTCACCATTATGTGTGAAATTGACTATGGATGAACTGTGATTACTATTCTGGATTTTCATTTTAAGACCTAAAATAAAATACTTAAGTACAGCGATGGAGGTACAGCCTTAAATCCCAGGAGATGAGCGTCAAGCAGATTTGGGATTCAAGTCATCTTGGTACAGAACAAGTTTTAGGTAAAGAGAAGCTTAGGTACAGGCAAACTGTTACACATGTGTTACCCAGCATTCAGGAGACAAAGCCATGCAGATCTGAGTTCAAGGTTAATATACAGAGCACGTTCAAGGACTGTAGGGAGTGGAATGCAAGATGGCACCTGGCTGGGTGCCAGATGCTTCTGGCATGTTGGTTCACCATTTCAGGAACCCTGGGTGGCACGTAGGCTAGGCTTTACTGTGCATGCATTTTGCTTGTTCATCATTACGTAAGATTGGGCCATGTGACATATGTGCTCAGCACCAATTGAGAATGACCATGTGGCAGGTTCTGATTGGAGAGAACAAAGAGATTTAAGAGCTGGGAGCAAGAGCTCCGGGGCTTTGGTGGTAATTCAAGGTTCCTGAATAAACCGTGTTGGGAAGGAGATCCCGTGTCCATTGTCTTCTGTCTCTACAATCTATCTGGTCTCCATTCTTTGCATCCGTCCTCACTCTCTCTCTCTCTTGCTGAACACCGAACCATGGATTGAAGCAGCTTGGGGCAGTGCAGGCTAACAAGTTAGCCCCCAAGGCTTTTGGCAGTGCAGGTTCCAACATTGACAGATCGATCTGAGACATTTTGGCCCCCAAAGGTGGGGTAGTGCAGTTCTCAACATTTCTGGCCCCCAAGTGTGGGGCAGCTCGGGCAACATTCCTCCTTTAAAGGATTTTCTTTGGAGATGGTCTCAGGATCTGGTACCTGCATCACCTCTCCTGGAAACAAGCTGCCTCCTAACTTTGCTTCCATTATAATCAGACTCGAACCTCTTTTAACATTACAGGTGACTTTTACCTTATCCCTCTTGAGGATATGTGATAGCCTTGCTCCTCAGGACTCACTCCATGCATACAGCTTACTACCTTTAAGGCTTCAAAAGATCTTTTGTACAAGTTCTCCTGCGGTTAGACTATTACTCCTCAGATAACTTTTCCACTTATGGAACCAAGAGGAGCAGCTTTCTTGGACGTCACCCTCAGGACACCATGAAGTTCTCCTCCGACAAAAGCGAGAGCCCATCATTGCAGTGACCGCTGCAGTCATCTTGGGGCTGGCGGTGGTGGGTGTTGGGACTGGAGTTTCCTCCCTTGTCCTCTCCAACCACTACGACTCTGAGCTTAGTGCCACCCTTGATCAAGATGTTAGAGAGCGACAGCAGATCACTGAAGCCCTTAGTGAGTCACTTTCCTCTTTAGCTAAAGTTGTCCTTCAGAACAGTGAGGCCTAGATCTCTTGCTCCTGCAACAGAAAGTACTCTGTGCCACTTTAAAGGAACAGTGCTGCTTCTTTGCAGATAAATCAGGGGCAGTGAAAGATAGCATGCAGGGCTTAGAGAGGGCTTAGAAAGAAAAAAAAGAAAAACAAAGCAAGAGCTGGTGTAAGAACTGGTTCTCTACCTCGCCTTGTCTTTCCACCTTGCTGCCTTCTATCCTTAGACCTCTCATTGGCCTTCTCTTGCTCATTTCTTTTGGCCCCTGGGCCTTCTCTTGCCTTACTATTCTCAGAAAGATCCAGGGAGACAACCTGGTGGCCAAGCCACTCCAGGTCCATTACCTAAAATTGGACTCTGATGAGGAGCCCAATTCATAACTTATCAAGTGCCAGCCCCGATGCAGTGCTTCAAAGTTCAAACCTCCCAAAATTTTTTAGAGAGGCTGCCTTTATGGGAAGTCCTACCATTGATCCTCCTCTGTAACGGGGGATGCTGAAAGATGTGAGATAAAGTACTGCAGGGATACCTCTTTCTTTGCACTCAAAGACGGTATCCTGAGAAGCATACCTGATTGCATACAGGTTGGTGTAATTCTCTCTTCCCATCCCCTTGAAAAAGCACCCAGGAGGCTGGGGCTCAGCCTCCTCAACCAAGGAGTGCTTAGCCCTTCAGTGCAAGGCCCGAAACTCAAAGGGGATCAGGCCTCTGCTTCCCCATCCATGCTTCCAGTGCTCTATTATACAGGGAAGTAGGAGATGTGGGGAGCCATGGTGAGGCCTTACTCTTGGCAAACACTCACCCTTGGCTCTCCTATCTACTATTCTTCTTTCTGCTTACCTTCCATAATTCACTTGTCAGTTCTCAGAACTTCAAACAAGACCTCATAGCAACCCACCTTAGTAACCCTTCCTCCTAATCTCTAGATTTAGACAATATCCTGCTAGACAGATGTTGTTAGAACCCCTGGTAACAGAAAGGCTTTGTTAGAATAACTTAGACCCCACAGCTGCAGCTTCCTCCACCTGAAAAGCCCTCTTTCCTTTCCTACCCCTCCCCATATCCTGTTTTTAGAGAATATAACCGATGTGAACAATAAAAATTTTGCCAGCTTGATCAGACCTCTTGACTTGCGGTGCCATTTTATTTTCTCTTGAATCTAAGTCCTCTCCACAGGGTCTAAGTGTCCCACTTGATTGTCGAGCTGGCCTTGGCAGCCCAGCTGTGAGAAGTAATTTTATAGTTGTGGTGAGCAACTTTGCTTATCATTTCCCATGAGTCAGTTCTTTCTATGTAAATGAGAACATATCTGAGGCATCTGGTTGCAGGTAATTCTGTTTGGCTGTGTGATGCTGACATCTTTGTTGCAACAGTTTCCTAGGTCTCTGACTGTTTTGCCTGTCGATTGGGTAGGTGGATCATGAGGTTGTCAGGTGTGAACAGAGTCCAGAAGACAGCTTTGTCTATCCCAGCGTGTGTACTGGGATTCAAATCCAGATTCTCTTGAAGAACATGAAATGATTTGAACTGCTGTGATATCTCTCCAGCTTCTTTCTCTATACTTTAATCTTTCTGTAGTCTCTCTTACTCCACCTGCCATAACAAAAATTCTTCCATGGTTACAACATCTATTTTTAAGAGATAAAACAAACCAACCAACCAAATTAACTGACTAACTACCCCAAGGAAAATCCCTGCAATGCTGTCTGAGTCCAGAAATAACTATGGCTGAACATCCATACCATTTCTGTAGATTTCTCTAAAAGACCAGAGGGAGGCATGTGGAAGAAGTGGAGCTGTGTCACTGGTAAGCACACAGCTGGGATTCATTCAGTTTCTTTTTTTAATGTTTACTGATATTTGACAAATGCCCATCCTGCTCAGAACCACATTTACTCATTAAAAACCCATAAAGGTGAAATTGCAGAAGTGGTGGCCGAACACCTGCTTTAGATTTCATTCCTTGAGTTGGGACCTTTTGTTTGTTTTCCCTTGTTTGGTTGTTTTGTTGAATTATAAGTAGTTGCCCTTGAACCAACATTGTAGACAAGATTCTCTTTGAATTCAGAGATAAGCCTGCCTCTGTCTTCTGAGTGCTGGCTGCAAAACTCTGGTCTTGGGAGGGTATAAACAATCACAATGAGAGCTGCTGTCCTTTTTGGTCAATGTTATCATCAGATACCTCAAGCTTGTCAGGAGTTACTCATTTGGAAGGTGTTCAGCAACATCTGGTTCTATCTGTGCCTATGCCAGGCAGGGAGCACATAGTGGCCATGGAATACTTTCACCAAAGATATATTCCTGGACAATCTCTAAGGTAAAACAGCTTTTGGGTTTGTTGTTGTTGTTGTTGTTGTTGTTGTTGTTGGCATATCTACCTATATCAATCCCTGCCTGTGCATGGTACAGTCAGAAATCAGAGAAAGGCAGCACATCTGCAAAAATTAGAGCTATAGATGGTATTCAGCTGCTTGTTGGACTAAAACTAAGAGATTGTCTCTGATTACCAAGTTCTAAAGCTTTGTTTTGGTTTCTGTTTTGGATATTCTCATTAAAGGAAATTGATTTGGTATAGATTAGGATTGTGAATTTCTCGTGCTCTTCATCCATGGCCACTGTCATTACATTGAGCAAGCAAGGACAGGGTCAGACTCCCTAGTATCTGTATTTATATCTTCAGTAAAATACAAACAGTGTAATAAACAATCCTGGTCCCTGACTCTCCTTGTTTCTGTAGGATCCACTGCTATAGTTTTCTCCAATCTTTCCACAGTCTACTACACAGACTACTGAGACATGCACAGAAGGCTGTTAAAATCATTTTGAACTTCCTTTGGTCCTCTGAGGGGAGAAATGGTTTCCAATGTCCATGTGTCCTCATATTAGAATTGAGTGTTTTGAAAAATAATTAACAATTTTACCCTTAAATGATGCTTGGAAAAAAGCAAAAGTTCAGTGCCCACCAGTCCTCCTGTCTCCGCATGAATAGCTTCAAGTTTTTCTTAATTTAGGAAAATGTTGTCTGTAAGACTCTCTCTGTCTTTTTCTGTATCCAGCTGTGGAGGTGGCAGAGGCAGTCAGGGCAGGCTTCCTGGCTGTCTTTGACACACTTTGTAGACTAGGTTGGCCTCGAACCTGTAAGAGCCCGCCTATACCTTTGAAATACTGGGATTAAAGCTGGACACCACTATGACCTGCTGAGATTCTCATCATTTTTATTAATGATTCTAGCTTTGGCCAGGCAGTGGTGGTGGCAGAGAGAGGTGGATCACTGTACATATGAGGCTAGCCTAGTCTACAGACTAAGTTACAGGAAAGCCGAGGCTAAACAAAGAGGATCTCTTTCCAGAAATGAAACAACAAGAAAATATCAATTGGTATTGATTACTGATTGGCATTGACTGCTGATTATCAATAATTGATTATCATTGTAATTGATCATTTTTAGTTATTGACCAGCATGGATTACTGGTCATTGATTAGTATTATTGATTAGCATGTTTATTGATAATTGATTAGTATCAGTTACCATGGTCATTCTGTGTGCGTGGTTTCTATGGGACGAGGGTGGGGGGTCTGACGCTGTGAGTAATCAATATTAATCAATTATCAATAATCAATATAGTCAATGACCAATAGTGATCATTCAGTAGTGGCACAGGTCTTTAATCCCAGGACTCAGGAGGCAGAGAAACAACAACAAAATATTTTGGATTTAATATACAGAGACATGATTTGCTTTGTCCTGTTGTCTGTAGAACTTTGGTAAGGAAGGCCAGTTGGGTTTTACTAAGGACTTTTTGACTGACTGTGTTTCAGCTCTGATTGTGTGTCTTCCTTAGGACATGAAACTAGAACCATAAATGTGCTCTAGGATTTTATTTTACTATCACCTGTTTATGGACTGTTGATAAAGGTTGGTTACATAGACTGAGATGGTGGTATAATTTATCTCTACATATTTCTGGTTGTCTGTGAAGTCACTAAGTAAGTCTGCCTGACATACAGAGTTCCAGGATGACTGATTATATTGATCTTTTATTATGCATTTTATCTAAAAAATGGATGATAAAATGATCTAATTGACCTGATTTTATTAATTTATTATTCAGTTTGTCTCTCTCTCTCTCTCTCTCTCTCTCTCTCTCTCTCTCTCTCTCTGTGTGTGTTTGTGGGTTGGGAAAGAGGTAGGGGTGGGTTGACAGTAGGATTGTTGCCTGCCTGCCTATCTGCCTTTCTGTCTGTGAACATTGTGCATGTCTGATGCATTCAAAAGCCAGATGAAGGGGTCAGATCTGCTGAAATTAGAGTTATGGATGACTGTCAGGCTTCCCTGAGGTTAGTGGGATTTGACCCTATGTAAGACAGAAACAGGACTGGCGGGAACAGAACTAGGGTGTTCATTAAGCTTCTGTTATTCATTTTCCTCCTACAGAGTTGTGTCTGAGGATCCTCCTAGTTACATGGAACAAAAACAACACTGGGGAAAACCATACCTGTGTGAGCTAGATTTCCCATTTTATTTAGAGATACTTGATCATCTCTAAGGTATGAAGATCAAAGAAAGCATATTTCCCGGATATACTTACAAATAAACAAGCAACCACCATCACCAAAAACAAGAACAACAACAAAGTATGTTAGGATTGTATTGATGATTTGATTTTTTTGGTCTGAGGTTGTGATGAACTTTGTAACATGCGATCATGTATATGTACTGAAGACAAAGACAAAATCATTGTTCCTTCTTCTCTTGCCCACACCCCAGCCCCTGCCTCGAAAAAAAAATTTCCCTTTAGAAGAATTATTTCCTTATTAGATTTTTTTTCTACTTAGCCTAACAGTGAAATAATTGGTTTTACATACAGAAAATTGACAAAGTGTTTCTTATGAGACTGTAGACATCCTGCAATCAGTCACATTAAAAATACTTTACTCAGTATATCTGGAGACAAATTTACATTACCTAAATACTTATTCTCCTTCTAACTCATACAAATACCGGCCAGTCAGGTCATTTTTTTTGATAGAGGTTTACTAACATTTTAAAAGCCCTGCTGTGGTTATTTTAATTCAACAAAGCTGAAGGTATGAAAATGGTTGTGATTTAATTTAGAAAGTAAGATAAGCCCTGTGCTGGATCTTCCAATCTGAGTATATTTATTTGTTTTTAAAGAAGTTTTACTGGATATAAATTTCTTTTAAATTATTAATTATTAACATGTTTATGCATGCATAAAATTTAAAATATGTATAGATCTGGATTAAAAACATAGATATAATATGCTTATACGAGTGAGGACAATGTCCAATCTTAATAACATGTTCTGGTCTCGGAGTAGTAAACTCTTTCAAAGTAACTTAGAATGTTAAGGGATAGAGACCACATTGTGTATTAGAAATAGGATAGGGTTCAAAGAGATAGTACTGTACCTAGAACTGTATGTTTACATATATCATATTTTTGAAATTAGACAATAATATTTAATTATACATCCTCATGTTACTATTCCAAGAAAAGGTTCAGACCCATATTATCAGTTTATATTTATTCTACCTGTGTAGATATAAGTATTAAATATATTTTTGTCCTTTCATATAAATTTTTAAGTTTATTTTCATTAGGAACAAAATGAACTAGGGTCAAGTTAACAAATTTAATTTACTTGTAAATCATTTGCTATTAAGTACATGATGTACATAATAAACCATGTCTCATGTGTATATTAATTATATATGTAATTAATACAAAGTCAAATTTTAATAAGCCATGAATTTTTGTCTATTGCTTCTCTGGGATTCCTGTTACAGAATTTTCATTGTCAAGTGAAAACTTCACATAGAAATCTTTAGTAAGTATATATTTTAAGTTGGGCAGAAAGTAAACCAGATAAGTCTAATGCAGAAGAGTACTGAAGGGCATTTTATCTCAGAGGAAAATTAACTGCAAAAATAGCTGATGGTGAAACACAGGATAGGGTAAAACAAATGTTCTTTGCTGGCAGCAAGCTTTGTGGCTCTTGGCAACTTAATCTTTGATTATCTGTGGTGTTCTGTGAATATCAAAGTCTTTGCTTCCTTTGTTAGTATGCTCGTTTTGGAGGCAAATGGCTAGAAAAACTTTTAGGTTCTTTTGAGAAGCCTTTCTTTAAGTAAGAGAGAAGCTATGAGAATAAGAATAAAAGAAACCATTAAGATATGAAATGAATTCCTTATAGGCCTGATATTTTTTCTTTGTGTAATAGGGATATTATTGACTCAGTGGGACCATCAAGAATAATGGTGGCCACCTTAAACTTAACCCTGATCCCAACCCTATCCTAACCCTTACCTCTGAATTTCCTAACCTCCTAAACCTAATTCTAAAAACCCTTATCCTAATCCTAACCATGACTGTCTAATCCCTTAACCCTAACTCAAACCCTGCTTGCTGTGGGAATATTTCTTAATTACAACTTTTGAAGTGAGAAACCATTTATTAATCTTTATCTTTTGAGATGTTCAGATCCACCTTTAATCTGGGCTACAGATTCTTTTGACAACCTACATATATAAAGAAAATTGAACAGGTGGTGTTTTTGTTTTTTGTATTGACCCTACTTTTTACAAAGCAAAGGTGATTTGTTTGTTTATATGTGTTTTAAAACTGGTATTAGTAAGTAGTTATTTCTTCAGAATTCTGGTATTCACTGAAGATCAGGTGTAATATCCTGCAGCATAAAATCAACCAACCCTTGATTTTTATAATTTCCCTTGCCCAACAGCCTTTACTGGGACGTTCTATTAAATAATCTTTCTGTATACAAAGATTCATTCTCTCTATGATTTGAGCTATGTTTATCTAGAGAATGTGTAAAAATAGAACTGTTGTTTTTGTCCACTTTGCCACTAATGAAGATGTTCTGTCTACCAATAGTGCTGAGCTGTGTTTCCCTTATGATTCTGGGTTTTCGTTAGGGTTGATTGATACCTGTCATCTGGTGGAAGGAAGCTGCAGTTTCCCTGAGCCCAGCATGCAGCTTGTTTTCTAAAACCCCTCTTTAGTTTTAATCGTGTTAGCATTCTGTCTAAACTCTACCTCACAGTTATCTGGTGACAGACAGGTATCCTCCTCCCCATAGTTACCTCTCTTTAAAGACAGATGCAATGTGTTCTATGGGTGTGTGTGGAGGTGTGGAGGAAGGAGATGTCTCAGCAGGCTCATGCCTCCTGCTGAGATATTTCTTCCCCTGGAGGGAACATTCCTCATGCTGAGACAGCTCTTCCCCAGAAGCAACCCACCACAAGACAGTATAGAATAGAATATAGTTTATTCAGGACATGGGGAGGAGTGTTAAGAGGTAGTAGAGGCAGAGAAAAGCAGAGAGTGGCAGAGTAGAGAAGTAGAGGCCGGGCATGAGCATGTGGAGAGAGAATGGGGAAGGGAAGAGCCCAAGAGGGCCAGAGAAAGACAGAACAAAAGGGCAAGAGATCAAAAGAGAGGAAGGGGCAAGTAGCCACCTTTCCAGTGGGTCAGGCCTACCCAAGTCTTCCAAAGATTCCCTGAGCCCTCTTCAATGTTAGGCTGTGGGTCTCTGCATCTGTTTCAGTCAGGTGCTGGACGGAGACTCTCAGAGGACAATTATGTTAAGATACTGTCTGCAAGTAAAACAAAGTATCTTCACTAATGTCAGGGACTAGTTCTTGCCTTTGGGATGGGTCTTAGGTTAGACAGGGTATATTTTGTCATTCCCTCAGTCTCTGTTCTATCTTTGTGCCTGCATTTCTTATAGACAAGACTAATTTTGGGTGGAATGGCTTTTGGTTTGGTTGGTGTCCTTAACTCTGCACTGGGGGTCCTGCCTGACTGCAAGATGTGGCCTCCTCAGGGTTCATATCTCACTGCTATGAGTCTCAGCTATAATCATCCCCATAGACTCCTTGGTGCTCTCCAGTTCATTGTCTCTGGCACATTCTATAGATGCCTTCACCCTTCCATTCCTGCCAGCTGCAGATTTCAATTCAATATTCTGTTCCTTTGTTGTCTCTCACCACACCTGTTCCTGACCCTCCTTTCCCCTTCTTATCTGTTCTCCCATGGAGTTTTTTCTCTTCCATCTGCCTCCTATTACTGTTTTATTCCTACTTGTGAGTGAGAGTCAACCGTGCTCATTTGGGCCTTCATTCTTGTTTAGTTTCTTTGGATCTATGGAGTGTAGTGTGCTTTTCCTGTATTTTATGATTATTATTCACTTGTGAGTGAGTACATACATGCATGTGCTTTTAGGTCTGGGTTACCTCAGTCAGGATGATAGTTTCTAGCTGTATTCATTTGACTGCAAAATTCATGATGTCCTTGTATTTAGTAGCTAAATAATGTTTCATTTTATAAATTAAGTACATTTTATATCCATATTTTGGTTGAGGGACATCTGGATTCTCTCAGGTTCAAGCTGTTATTAATAAGATGGCTATGAACCTACTGGAATCCCTACTCTAGGTCCCCTGCCTTCAGAGAGTCTCTCCCTCCAATCTCTTCTGTTTCTCCTTTGAAAAGGTGTGGGCCCCTGGGTATCTCCACACCATGGTGCATTGAGTCTCTGCTGGGTTAAGTGCATCTTTTCCATTAAAGCCAGACATGGCAGCACAGGGAGCAGATTCCAAAGATAGGTAGCAGCTTTAGAGACAGCATCTGCTACAGTTATTGGGGGACCATCATGAAGATTGACCTACACATATGCTACATATGTTCTAGGGGCCTTAGTCTAGACTGTGTGATATTCCATTTGTGGATCCATCTCTGAGTGTTCCCAAGGGTCCAGGTTAGTTGAGACTGTTGGTCTTCCTGTGGAGAAGTTCCTATCCTCTTCAGGCCCATCAATCCTTCCCCCAACTCTTCCATAACAGTCCCCAAGGACCATTCAATGTTTGGCTTTGGTTCTTTGCATCTGTTTCAAGTCAGCTGCTGCGTAGAGCCTCTAAATGGACAATTATGCAAGGCTCCTGTGTGGGAGCATAACAGAGTATCCCTAATAATGTCATGGATTGGTGCTTATCCATAAGGTGGATCTCCAGTTGGGCAAGTTTTCATTGGCCATTCCCTCAGTCTCTGCTCCAGCTTTACCCCTGTATTTCTTTTTAGACAGGACAGATTTTGTTTTGTGTGTCTACTGTGTTGTGGTTGAAACTGATTCTTCAGCTTTCTTCTCATGTTCCCATACATTCCTCATTTAGTCTCAGACCCTGAATCACATAAGATACAATATAAACATTTCCTATTCAATGCTAAGCTATTTTGCAAGCCTGGTGGTTTCATATTTTTAACTTTATATCTTTTGTTTATTGTTTTCAAGACAAAATTTATCTGTGAAGACTTTTTGTGCTGATAGTAGATATAGAAACCACAGAAGCCACCTGACATGTTTTTGTAAAATAAGCACATGCTTCTGTGTACCTCTTCATCCACATCTTTCATTTTAAAATTTGGCAAAATATATTATATTATATTATATTATATTATATTTCCATGAATGGCATATGTTCATGATATCAATACTGCCTGAGGCTTTGCACTCATTGGATTCCAGGTGTATGTCGTTCCACCTTACCCTTGTGGTTGTTCTGAAATTTTTGAATAAATGAGAGTATTGTGCCTGTGTGGATGGATATGAATATCATGTGTGCCTCATCTTTACTGTTGTCAGAAGATGGCCTCAGTCCTCTTGACCTTGAAGAAATGGGTAGTTGTTGGTCCTCATGTAAATACTAGAAATTGACTACCATTATGTGGAAGACCAGCAAGAGCTTTCTAATTCTGAACTATCTTTTATGCTCTATGTTCCTAATTTCTGATCAGCATAAACAGATGATGGTGGCCTTGAACTCAGAAATCCGCCTGCCTCTGCCTCTGCCTCCCAAGTGCTGGGATTAAAGGCGTGCGCCACCACCGCCCGGCTTACTAATATTTTCATCTGTCCATTTTCAACTGTTTAAACATGCATCCCCTTCTAGTAAACTTTAATTAATGTTGCTGCTTAAACTGGTTCACATCATGTTTTTGCAAGATAAGTACAGAACTGCAGTGAAGGTATAATTCTTTGTATGAACTTCAGTAAAGAACTGAGTTCTCTCATATTTTCCCTTGGTTGACTTTTGCTGGGGAGTGGGGGTCTTAATATGTAACTTTTGCTGTCCTGCAACACATCAAATAGACCACGCCAGGATCCAGCTCAATGACATACACCTGCCTGTACCTCTGTAATTGTTTTGTTTTTCTTTTTTGTTGTTTTTTTGTAGTTGTTGTTTTTTTGTTTTTCAAGACAGGGTTTCTTTATGTAGCCCTGGCTGTCCTGGAACTTACTCTGTAGACCAGGCTGGCCTCGAACTCAGAAATCCGCCTGCCTCTGCCTCCCAAGTGCTTGGATTAAAGGCATGCACCACCACCGCCTGATACCTCTGTGATTAAAGACATGAGCAAATACACACAGCTTGCCCATCAATTTTATAGTTAATAATTGTTCATACAGCTTTTCAGATGTTTGCTCAGTACAGTTGATCTGTTTCCCCCTGCGTACCCCTCTCAGTTGTAAGGCTATCTTCTATTTAAAGGGTTCAGAAGAAATACAGGTGAAAAATAATTCAATTTTTTTCTAAAATGAGAAAATAATTAGATTATAACTTCTGTTTCAGGAGATAAATGGAGGAAGCACCAGAATTACATTATTACATTGTCTAGAAAGTATCCATTTATTTACATTGATGTCATGATCATGCTTTCTGTTGTACACATGTGTGTGATATTTTAGGATGCAGTGACTTACAATGATGTGCATGTGAATTTCACTGCAGAAGAGTGGAATTTGCTGGATGCTTCCCAGAAGAATCTCTACAAAGATGTGATGCTTGAGACCTACCAAAACCTCACTGCTATAGGTAATACTGTGAATTTTGTTTTGCTTTTCAAAATAATGGAACAAGTGATTCTTGTTAATTGATAATCCTCTGTTATTTCAATTGAGAACAAGGAAGATTAACCTGAATAAATCAGGTTCAGTGCTGTCAAAATTCACAGTAACTTGAACTTTACCTAATTTCCAATACTGTATCATTCATTTTCTGGTACTGTTTTGTAGGTTACAGTTGCGAAGATCATCACATTGAAGAACAACGTCAAAGTTCTAGAAGGCATGAAAGATAGTTTTCATGTGCAAGCTGATACAAATATGCATGTGAGGAAATTTTAATGTGTTCTGAAATCTCTAAAGAAAAGCAAGTGTGTAAAAAAAAAATCAGTCCTTTAAGTATAGCTATGATTATAATATTGAGGGTTAGGGTTAGGGTCCCTCAGAGTCAGATATCTGATTTATGTTTGCATTCCTCCATGGAAGAAGACATGGAAATAATGCCTTAAGAGATACCTTTAATTGATTTGTAGCTCCATTAGAGATTTGCTGTGGGAACTACCAATCTAAATAGTCTCATAATATTTAGATGATACACATTGAATAGTGATAAATATATATCCAAAGCCATCCAATAAGCAAATAGTCCATAGTAAATTTGGTGATATTCATATTTTGCAGTGACATTTCTAGGTTTATTGAGTGGTCAGTTAGTGAGAGTGAAGAAAGTCATGGAGAAACCTTATTCTATATACAACAGGTCTACGAAGAACAAACTGTCAAATGGTGTGAATTCAATATGGAAACCTTTCACTCGTTCTTCTATTAATGCGTATATCAATTGTCAGAATAGATAAAACCTTGTGAGCATAGGGATATTGAAAGAAGCAACATACCTCTTTCTACACCAAAAAAATGAGAAGATATGTAGTATTCTGCCTTTGGTAGAATTTCTGAATACAATAGACATTTGCAATAAATTCATTATCTGACATTAGGGGGACATCCCCAATGTTACACTGCAAAAAATCTCTATGGGTACTAGACGTTTGGAAATTCTTCTGTTTGTCCTAGCTTACAGTGCTGCTGTGGTATGATTCACACTACAGGAAAAACTTAAGAATGCAATCAGTATGTTAATAGGCTGATATCTTCAGACATGTGAAATACATCAAATAGAAATATAGAAACCGTGAACAGCAAAGTGATAAAACCTTAAGATATGAGTGTTCTCTATTATTAGACCAACTGCAAAATTTATTCATATTGGTAAAATGATTGATCAAGTAATGAATGTGGTAAAGCTTTCACATGTGCCCATTATTGTTGCAGGCATGAAAGAAGTCATACTGAAGAGAAACCTTATGAATGTAATCAATGTGGTAAAGCCTTTTCATGTCACAGTAATCTCCAAAAACATAAAAGAACACATACTGGAGAGAAACCACATAAATGTAATCAATGTGGTAAAGCCTTTTCATGTCATAGTGGTCTCCAAAGACATAAAAGAACACATACTGAAGAGAAGCCTTATGAATGTAATCAATGTGGTAAAGCCTTTGCAAGGCCCAGTCATCTCCAAAGACATAAAAGAACACATACTGGAGAGAAACCTTATGAATGTAATCAATGTGGTAAAGGCTTTTCAGATCACAGTGGTCTCCAATATCATAAAAGAACACATACTGGAGAGAAACCTTATGAATGTAATCAATGTGGTAAAGCCTTTTCATGTCACAGTGGTCTCCAATATCATAAAAGAACACATACTGGAGAGAAAACTTATGAATGTAATCAATGTGGTAAAGCCTTTTCATGTCACAGTGGTCTCCAAAGACATAAAAGAACACATGCCGGAGAGACCTTATGAATGTAATCAATGTGGTAAAGTCTTTGCAAGGCCCAGTCATCTCCAAAGACATAAAAGAACACATACTGGAGAGAAACCTTATGAATGTAATCAATGTGGTAAAGTCTTTTCATGTCACAGTCATCTCCGATCTCATAAAAGAACACATACTGGAGAGAAACCTTATGAATGTAATCAATGTGGTAAAGCCTTTTCATGTCACAGTGGTCTCCGATATCATAAAAGAACACATGCCGGAGAGAGACCTTATGAATGTAATCAATGTGGTAAAGCCTTTTCAGATCACAGTGGTCTCCAAAGACATAAAAGAACACATACTGGAGAGAAACCTTATGAATGCAATCAAGTCTTTTCATGGCACAGTCATCTCCAATATCATAAAAGAACACATACCGGAGAGAGACCTTATGAATGTAATCAGTGTGGTAAAGCCTTTTCAGATCATAGTGGTCTCCAAAAACATAAAAGAACACATACTGGAGAGAAACCTTATGAATGTAATCAATGTGGTAAAGCCTTTTCATATCACAGTAGTCTCCAAAAACATAAAAGAACACATACTGGAGAGAAACCTTAGTTATATAATCAATGTGGGAAAACTGACAATTCACTTTTATCTGTGACTACATAATAGAACACATTCAAGCAAGTGATTCAGTGTCATCAAGGTGCTAAGCCCTTGCATGTCACAGGCATCCCTGGATACCTAAAAGAATACAGAATGTAGAGAAACTGCATGAATGCCATGAATGAGGTAAAGTCTTTGCATTGCAATGTACTCTCCAAATACTTCAAGTAACACATCCTTTAGAGAAACCTTATGAATGTAACAAACCTGGAGAAGCCTGTGCCTATCACTGTAGTCTACAAGGACAGAAAAGACCACAAATTGGACAGAAATCTTGTGAATGTCCTCAAGTTGGAAAATCCTTTACATGCCACACTATTCTCTCAATACAAAAATCAACACATACTAGAGAGAAACCTTCTGAAAGTAATCAGTGTGGCAAAGCATCTGCATGTCCTAATCATACTTAAATGCATGAAAGAATTCATAGTAGAAATAAACTGTGGTGATTTGAATATATTTGGCCCTAAGAAGTGATAATATTAGTATGTTTGGCCTAGTTAGATATTACTGTTTTGAAGGAAGTGAACTCCTAGAGTGGGGGTCTTTGGAGCTCCAGCCAGTGCAAAATAGAGTCTCCTACTATTTTGCTGGAAGACAGTCTCTTCCTGGATGCCTTTTCATGAAAATGCAGAACTCTCAGCTCCTTCTCCAGAATCATGTCTGCCTGCATGCTGACATTCTTCCTGCTATGTTGGTCATGAACTAAACATTTGAAAGTGTAATACAGACTGAATTAACTATTTGCCTTTAAAACAGTTGCCTTGGTCACAGTGTCTCTTCCTAGCAATGGAAATTCTGTCTAAGACAGAAGTTGGTACCCCAGGCTTAAGTACTCTTATTGGTAGGCCTGACCATGCTTTTGTTGGAAGCAATGTGGATTTTTAGACTTTTGATTTGTACATGCATTAAGTGGAACTTCATGGGCCATGCTAATAGAACACATATATACCAAGGGTGGTTTGAATTTTGTATATAATTTTCATAATGTTTTGCTAAAGAATGTTCCTGTGTTTTGCTCTCATCTGAAGGTAAAGAGGTTTATTTTGTTAATTGCATTGACAAAGGAAGTCTCAGGAAAGCCAAGCATAGCCTTTGGCCTGTGATTACTCTCATGGTGATTGTTTAGCTCATGCTTAGTAAACTTAGAAAGGAAAAATATAAAATGTTAGGCTCAAAGAGAAAATGTCACCAGGAAGTTGAATGAAGCTAAATCCTGTGATGAAAGATACAAAATGGTATTAAAGAAATGGTGATAT
Organism: Arvicanthis niloticus; assembly: GCF_011762505.2. Taxonomy (NCBI): domain Eukaryota; kingdom Metazoa; phylum Chordata; class Mammalia; order Rodentia; family Muridae; genus Arvicanthis; species Arvicanthis niloticus. The sequence continues at coordinate 772,945 of NW_023044979.1, read as the reverse complement.
GGGAAGATTCCATCCTCCTAAACATATGGTTGTGAAGTTGTATGAAAGAGAACTATATAATATTAGACATTTTTATTAACTAATTATTGTTTTTATGTGGACATAAGGAGATACAAGTATGTGTCAAATTTACAATGGACAGATTGTTATTACTATACTGGGTTTTCAATTGAAAATGAAAAAGGATATACTTAGGTACAGGTATGGTGGTTTGTACCTTAAATCCCAGGAAATGACAGTCAATCAGATTTCTGGTTAAAGTCATCCTGGTATAGAACAAATTTTAGGTAATGAAAAGCTTAGGTACAGGCCAAGTGTTATACACTTTTTATCCCAGCATTCAAGAGACAGAGTCATGCAGACCTCTGAGTTCAAGGTTAATCTACTGAGTAAGACCCAGGACAGTCAAGCTTAGGCAGTGAAGTTGTTGAAAAATAAAAAGCTGGTGATGAAGTAATAGAAGGGGCCATGTTCCAGCCCCAGCAAGCAGAGGAACTCAGCTGGTTTGTCCATGTGGCTCTGGTTTTAGAGGAAAGGATAGACAGGGTGACCGAGACAATTGATGCTGGTTGGTTGTAGTTAGAAAATTAGTGGTGACAAAGAAGAAACCAGCATCACGGAGGTGAAATATTGTGGTGAGTGTTTTTTGAGAGAACAAAGAAGCTGTGTTCCAGAGACCGCCAAGTTTGTACCTTGTTGTGCACCTGGTGTTGATCATGTGTGAGAATCACGCAGGCGGTATTTGTTTCAGAGGCATAAATGAATCTGCCATGCAGAGCAGCTAAGGCTTGGCCCTGTGAAGGGAGTGCATGAGAGGAACACAGTGAATCTTAGTTACAGCAGGAGAACCCAGCATATTGAAGATGTCAGTCCCATGGGATGAGCAGAAAGAACAGCAGCAGCAGTAAAGTGGAGTCAGGCAGAAGCTAGAGTGGAATAGATGGAAGAGCTGGAGAGAGACCCAATCTCTTTTGAGAAACACAGATGATCATGTGTGGATCACAGATACTGGAACAAGAAGCTGTAATATTGAAATTACCTTTGAAACCCTAATACTTTGAGAGTCCAGAGCTGTGGGGTACCTGCTCTGGAAAACTGTTTCAGGGAATAATACTAGCCAAAGAGAAAGTATTTTGCTGCAGTGAGCAAAGCAGGAAGGAGTTGGAGATTTGAAGAACGCTTGACATCAGACATGGAGATGCAGAGTTTGGAGATTGCCTTGCTGGCTTTTGGTCTTCTTTTAGCCCAGTATTTCCTCACAATGGCATTTAGAAATGGTGACGTATAGCCTGTGAATTTGGATGGATATTATATGCTATTTGTTTTTGAACATATAGGGCATTACATTTATATGATTGGATAAAACTCAAAAGAGACTTTGAACTTGAGACTCTTAACATTTTGAGAATGCTATAGAAGATGAGCATTTCTTAAAATTTGAACCTCATGCATTGTGAATTATGCTATTTTTAAATATGGTCCCCCTCCATTCACGTGTTTAAACAAGCATAAATAGGCCAGCCTGTGATATGTGGTAGTATAAATATGCTTGGCTCGGGGAGTGGCAGTATTATGAGATGTGGCCTTGTTGGAGGAAGTGCAACAGTATAGGGGTGGGCTTTGATGTTCTACCCAGTGCTGAATGGACCTTCCTGCTAGCTACCTGTAAGACAGTTTCTTCCTGGCTTCTATTGGATCAAGAAGCAGAACCATTGGCTCCTTCACCAGCATGCCTGCCATGCTTCCTGCTATGATGAAAATAGATTAAATCTCTGAAACTGTAAGCCAGCTGCAATTAAATATTTATTTTTTATAAGACTTTCTTTATTTATGAGGTCTCTTCATAGCAATGGAAACGCTAAGACAGACACCCTGTGAGTGCACTTAATATGGTCAAGCCTTTGCACAATTCTGTAGTCTTCATTATCAAAAAATAATAATGTACTAGAGAGAAACCTTCTAAATATATTTAGTATATTGAAGCCTCTGCACATAATGATGACGTCTTCATCATTATGATCCTGTACATACTGGAAAGAAACTCTATGAATGTTAGCAATCTGGTAGAGCCATTACGTTATGGGGTCCACTAATAGCCAACACCATTCAAACACCAGGACAGTGTAAGAATGGTAAGAATTTTTGTAGCCAATTTAGCACAGATTATTCAAGACCACAAAAATATACTCAGAAGCTTAGGTGCATCACCCCACCACACCCCCACCCTGAGCCTGAACATAATATAGATTCCCAACTTGAAAACCACACATACCAGTGTCAAGTTACAGCTACATTTTTTTTTACCAATCAGTATTTCCTTCAGTTTTTACCCTAGGTCAAATGACACAGAATGTAGGTTCTATGTTCTAGCCTATTGCACCCATTTTTTGTGGTTAGAAACAAGCATTTTATTGTGAAGAATAAAACACGAATAACATAAATTATGATTAGGAGCAGTCATTGTGTTTTGGGGGAACAAACATATATAATGAAAGCTGGCCAGAGATAAATACTCTGGTCCCTTATAACCTGGGACTTCAACTAAGTTTCAATTTATGATTAAATGCAGGTTGATAACAAAAGGCAGTCTTTAGAACAAGTTTCTTTTTGCTTCTTCCTACATTTAGATATCACAGTCATCTTCTAATATATAACAGAACACATATTGGAGAGAAATCTTATAACTGAAATCAATGTAATAAAAACTTTTCACAACAAATGTATTCATGAACAAAAAAGAATACATTCTGGATAGAAACACTATGAATAAGCAATGTGGCATTTGCATGTGGCAGTCATCCTAGAAACCATGAGAAAAAGTCATAATGCAGAGAAACACCATAAACGTAGTCAATGTATTAAAGTCTTGTACTTTCTGATATCTTTAGAGATGACTAAACAATTTAGTAAGTAATCAATCTATTAAAGACTTTTTATATTGCAGTAGTCTTTGAGCACCTTCAATAATATCAAAAGTAATCTGTGACTTAAAATAATTTGTATGATCTTACCCAACACATTGACATTGAGTTACTTGAGGTTATTTATTATGTAGAAAAAAATTGACAAACATCAAACATCATTTCAAACTTTATGATGTCTCTCTATTTTGTTTACACTGGTAAACTCATTTGTACATACAAAGGCCACTGGTTTTTCTTTTTCTTTTTTAGTTAATCGTGTATCCAACAACTTTACAGAAAGTGTTTACCAGCTCTGGGAATTGCCTTTGGGAAGTTTTAGTTCACTTGTGCTTACTATCATATCATCTGCAAATAAAGATAATTTTATTTCCTCCTTTCTAATTTACATGAGGTTCTCTCTTTCAGTTTTTTCTCTAGCTAAACTTTTAAATCGTATAATGAATAGACATGGAGAGAATAGACCCCCTTTTCTTGTTTATGATTTAGTAAAATTAATTAGAATTTCTCTCTATTTAATGTTGGTTATTGGCTTGCTGTAAAGTGACATTATTATGTTTAGGTATGTCCCTTATATCCTTAATTGCTCCATGAACTTTATCACACATTGAAGTTAAATATTGTCAAAGAATTTTTCATCATCTAAGAGATTACATCTTTTCTTCATACACTTTAATTAAATTATGTGGAGCCATTTCTGCACATCTTGAATGAAGCCCACCTTATTGATCATGGTGAATGATCTTTTGATGTGTTTTTTATTTTATTAGTCCCTCTCTTTAGACACACCAGAAGAGGGCATCGAATTCCATTACAGATGTCTTTACTTAAAATGTGGTTGCTGGGAAGTGAATTCAGCATCCCTGGAAGAGCAGTCAGTGGTATTATCTACTAAGCCATCTCTCTACCCTGTGTGGGGTTTTTTTGTTTGTTTCTTTGTTTTGTTTTGTTTTGTTTTGTTTTGTTAATTCTGAGTACTGAACCCAGGACCTTTCATACGCAGGCAAATTGTTACACCACCAAGCCCAAGACTTGAATTTCGCCTTAAATACAGAATCTTGCTTCATTCCAGTGCTCTCCTCAAACCCTCAACTCTCTAACCTTGGCTTCCTGAGTACTATAAATGAAGGCATGCACAGGAAATTCTGGCCACATTTGTCTGTCTGCTGAGACAAGTTCTCACTAAGTAGTTTTGTGGTACCAACTACCTTTGTAGACAACTAGGCTGGTCTCAAACTCACATCTGCCTATCTCTGCATCTCACAGGGAGTGCCACTTCATCCTGGCTAATTATTCTTGAAAAGTTCTTAGGTTAACTCTGATATCATTCAGACTAAAAGTAGTAATTGGAGTATTAGTGGGCTGCCTGTGGTTTGTTGTCTTTGGGAGTGTTGGGAGCTTTCTTTATGGATTTCCTCAAAGTAGAGAAGGACTTGGCTTCTGGCTTTCTGAGTTTCTGTACATATTTTTTGTTTGTTTGTTCATTTGTTTGTTTCTTCCCTGAGGCCTCAGGATTTGAGGCTCCAGATGATAAATGACTTTTTATTTGCACCTGTGATTCTTTCAATACAAATCAGTACAACAAATACATAAGATATGGCAAATTATGCATTTGATCAAAGTACTTTGATTTAAGCCTAAAACAGATCCAGATGGTCTCAGTTCATGCCCAAGACCCAAGGATTTGCCTATTGGTCTCTAGAGAGCTTCTCTCTAAACAGAATCCATTATTCCTCAGCTGCAGATGAGAAAAAGCACAATCTATTGTAAACGGAGAACTTCTGTAAAAACAAGATAATATTCTTAAATTAAGATCATTCTCCAGGAGGCTGGAGGTGGGGGTGGGGGAAACACCCTCACAGAAGCAGGGGAAGGGGGATGGGACAGGGGGTTGGTGGAGAACCAAGAAAGAGGATAACATTTGGAATGTAAATAAAGAAAATATCCCAAAGAAAGAAAGAAAGAGAGAAAGAAAGAAAGAAAGAAAGAAAGAAAAGATCATTCTCATTCAATTGAAAAGACTCCCCAAAGTGTCTTCCAGTATAGCATAAATTTTGTTGGAATCTTAATTTCATAAATTAAATTTCCTTTGATTCCAGTTTATGGTGTTTGTGTTTAGTTTTGTTTTTAAAATTGATTTAAATTTATATAAAACTGTGTACATGTTTACAAATGATTGCATAAACAGCATAATCCTCAAGACAGTGTTGTTCCAATCAGAAAAAAAGAAATCACATTTTTCACCTGGCCTTTTCCTTCTTTTTATTTGTTTTGGCAATTTTCAGTTAATATTAAACTTTGCAATGGAGGCACACTGATTTGCTTAGCACTTGACATGGGCATATATATGTCTGTTCCTTGTAACATCTGTGACACGTGGGATGAGCTCAAGTATCTTTGGGAGTCTCTTTAGATAAGGTAACAAATGTCCTGGCAGAGTTAGCAGGTGGAAGAGTCTTGATAGGCTGGGTGTTTTGGACAAGTACTTCTGCTGGATCATTAGTGCTCATGGTCTTTAGGGAGCAAGCTTTCTCTTGCTTTAGAGGAATTCACTAGAAGCTCTTCTCTAATGTCCTTTTCTGGTTCTTTTGTATCCTGTGTGAGAGAGTTACCTTTACCTTGCTTCTTCTTTTATTCTTTGTGTTTTCTTTTCAGATGGTCCAGTTGGTAGAACTCCCTCTCCTTTTTCTTTATCATCATGTGAAAAGTTTTGATCATTAGAAATTGGTTCCCAGGACTTCAGAAGTGAAGATCTTTCTTCATCTACACAGTTCCCCCACTTCTCGACTGGTGCATTTCAGTCTAAGTTGGGATCAGACAAACTATTTAACCCAGACCATTCATCATCGATATAGGGTTGATGACGGCTGCCATCCCACTGATAATCAGAAGTGGTAGTCTGGAAAACTGGCTCAGCAGAGAACGCAATGCCAGAAAATATTGAGTGATCACTCCAGTTCCTTCCCCGACTTTTATCATCTGAATTACCATCACTGAGGTCTTGAGTCCAAGCACATGGCTCTGCTTGCCCCTTGTCTGCAGAGGCAGGTGGGACAGAGTTCCACTTCCCCTCACCTGCTCTCAGTGGTGAGGTGAGTTTTTCAGACTTTTTACTCCTGCCTCCTCCATTAAAATTTTCATTCCACTCTGAAGAATCCCGAATTTTGGAATCTTTTTGTCCAGACTTACAGTTGTTAATTTGAGCATTTAGATAATAATTGCCTTTATTCGTCTTGGAATAAACAGGAAATGGTGCTGTAAGTTGCTCAGTGGTAACTGATGCCATTCTCTATCCCAGATGGTACCATTTCTTCTAGGCTATTCCACACAGTTACCTAGCAAAACTGAGGTAGGCCTAACTCACTATAAAAGGGGCTGCTTTCCACCTCCTTTATATCTCTCAAAGATAAGCTCTTAATCTCTTCTCTCTCTGTCTCTTCTCTCTCCCATCCACACCCCCCACGTGTGCATGGCCAGCCTCTACTTTTCCCTCTCCCTCTTTCTCTCCTTCTCCCTCTTCTGTTTCTGTCTCTACTACCTCCTCAACTCTTCTCCCTATCCTCTACATGAACTGTATACTATACCCTTTGTGTGGCTGGTACCTCAGGGGGAAGGAATGCCTCTTCATGGTCCCACAGAGGCACTCCCTTCCCCTGTACCACACTGCCCCACTACCAAATATATCCTTGTTCTCCCTTTCTTTTTTTTTTTTTTAGAAAATATAACACCAGGGCCAGTTGAATCCAATAAGCCAGAATCAATCAGCAGTTTGTCGCCTTTACAGTTTCTCTCTGTGACTAATTTTAGTTTTCCAGGCTCCTTCATCAACTTCCTTTTCATCATGGTACGAAGTGTTCTGACTTGCTTTAGCATCTGACTTTGTTCTTCTCTTTTTAATTTGACTTTTCATCTTCACCTTTTGCTGTTATACTTAAGGGAGTTATAACAACTTCATCCTCCTGTAGTTCATCAGTCTGTCCATCTGGTCTGGGCTTTTCAGGAAGCCTCTTCTGGTTCCTCTTTTGCTCCTGGCTTCTGAGATTCTTCAGTGGAACAGGATCATTGTGGACTGAGGCAAAGTGGCTCCTTCCTCCTGCTTGCGGGCTACCTCCTCTGGCTTACAAGGCAGGCTCCTTTGCTTCAGGCCTGTGCAGGTGCAAGCCGCAGGGAGAAGCTCTAACATAGAAGTAAGAGCAGCACAAGCCCACAGGTGCCCAGCAGCATCAACCACCCCATGGAACCCCTTTGACTCCAGCCTCAGGTCAAGGCCCACCTTTGTGCGCACCCTCAGAAAAACGAGGTTGTCTGAGGGCAACTCTCAGTCAAACAGAGCTCTTCTCAGCCTGGGCCAACTGATCCTGCTAGCTTGTTGCATCCATCTTCTCTCTCGTCAGAGACTCCAGCAGCTGGAGGGGTCGTAGAAACTGAAGAGGGCTGCAGCACCTTAGGCCTAGTACATCCTGATACTTCCTAACTCAGGAATTTGAAGGGCTGAGTGCTTTCAGCAAGCCTCAAACTGCTGCCAACAGGAGAACAGGGTGGCAGGACTGAGTGAGTTCAGAGATGCTGCTAGGCATCATAGCGCCAGCGCTAGGCCATGCTGTTGTTCTCTGGCAGTGCATTTTGTGGTTCAGGATGTGAGCCAAGCTGGGTGCAGAGGCTCCCGAAGCTACATCTGATATAAATTGTTTCTTTATTCATGCCTATGCACACCTAGATTCAACTACAGTAAAGTTCACAGCAGCCCCATTCATCATTGCCCACACTAAGAGGATCTGCCCGTGAATTATGAATATAAATTGTTATAAACACATACAGTGGAGTGCTCTACAGCAGGAAAGTCAACAGAGTGACACACACAACGGGGATGAGTCATCTGGAAAACTAGACTTGAAGAATGCAATGCACCCATACTCATGACCTCTCTCTTCTCTCATGCCCCATAATATTTGAAAGTTTTTTAATGGAAATGTGGACCTGACAATTCCAAGGTATCTTTGTGGAGAAGGTTTTTATTTATTGTAGATGTGAGGGAGATAAGAGGCAGAGGCAACTAGAAGTGTAAGGGTCAGGGAAAAAGAGTAGTATGCTACATTGGATAGTAGACTGAACCTTGCTATGAGGAGAGAGAGAGGCAGTGTGAGCAAAAGGAAAAACGAGAGAAGGCCAAGGAAACCAAGAAAACAAAGTGCCAAGAGGAGGAAGATCAAAAGAAGCACCAAGAGCCCAAGAATACATGGTCAAACTGTCTGGGCGTATTGGAAAGAGAAGCCAAGGGAAGGAAAGAGAGCTCAGGGCTAGAAAGGTTTAGGGGGCAGAGAGGTGCTGAGAGGTGCCAGGACTCTGTAAGAGGTACTTGCAATGCTGTGATAATTTGGCAGCCAACATCCCCTTTGATATGTTAATAAGCACCTAGTTAACCATTTTGGAGTGTCTTCAGAAACAAGACAAAAACTAAACAAAACAAAATTGAGATTTTTTAAACTGTGTAGGATGATGCAGGATAGGAAATCTCTCTCCAGGGGCAAAGCCATGCAACATGCTTATATATTAGTAGCAATGAAGCCCTGTTCCTTCTGTACATCTCTCTGCCATAAGCTCTGTGCTCCAAGGACTGACAGAAAAGTTACTACCTTGCTTTCATTTTTTTCCCAGATGCTATGATGGCGTTTATTTGACCCATATATGAACTGGTACATTGACATTAATTTGGAAAGTGTGACAAAATAAGCCATATAAAAATTAAATGCAAACAGTAAAAAGAACATCTGAAAGAAAAATAAAAAAATAGTATATCAGAACATTATAATACAGAAAATTGTTAGTAGACGATTATGTTATAGTGTTAGTTTACTATGCTAAGCATTTTACCTGCATTATTTAAATCTTACCTGTATTTTCTAAGTGTTGTGACAAAATGCCTGAGTCAAAAGCAACTTTTTATTCTTTTTTTTCTTTTTTTTAAATTTATTTATTTATTTATTTAATTTTTATTGGATACTTTACTTTTTTGTTTTTTTTGTACTTATTTTTTATTGGATATTTTATTTACATTTTATATGCCATCCTCTTTCCCCTTTTCTCCTCCCTAGAAAGTCCCTATTCTACCCCCCTTCTCCTTTTTGCTTTTATACAATTTTTAAATGTTAATCAAATGCTTTATATGTTTGGTAATGCTCAATAACAAGATGCCCATATAATCACAAGTGTAACCCAATACCCAACCTAGATATCTCAACTATGTTTGACTGGCGGAGACACACGAACATCTCCCTCCATGTCCCCCCTTCTCTCTCTTTCTCTCTCTCATCACCTAGCTCCTCCTCTCCTTCTTCTCCTCATCTCCTTACTCCTCCTCTTCATTTCCTTACTCCTCCCACCTTAGCTCCTCCTACATATCACCCTTCATGTTAAAATAAATCTTTTCTCTCAAAATACCATTAGAGCATAACTATACCAATTTGTGTCAGTAAGGTGCAAGATAGACCTAATACCCAGTCCATCATTTTGTTGACTAACCAGAACCTCTGTCATCTCTCCTAAATAAAAGTCTTAGTTCTGAACGTGGATTTTCTCTTGGCGTTAGAACGAAAGTCAGCTGAAAACCATCCTTTCAAATCTTTTCTCTCAAAGTAAATAGCCAGGATTGGCTATGAGACTATAAGTTTTCAACCCCATCAAAAATACAGAATGACTGAGTTAACTGAAATTATGGGAAGCACAAAGCATAGCTTCTCCAACTTAGCCAATTTATAGAGGCCACTGAACACCTGGACAGTCCCTATACTACAGAATGTTAAAGCATCTGATCTTCAGCCTTCGGGACCAGGATCCTCTGACAGACCTAGTGATGCAGAATTATTAAGGGCTGAGTACTCTGTCTTGGCAGATATAATCAGGCTACTATTCTGCAAGTGTGTCCTTTTCTGGACAGTAATTTGTCTATAGATGGAAAGAGGCAATTCTGGCCTAGTGGCCATCTCACCACAACTGGAATAACTCCAAAGATGCTCAATTTCTTCTTAGAATCCAAGACAGGAAGCTGTCAGGAGCATACAGGTCTCTAATCAAAATGAACATTAATACTGAAATGTTTGGAACATCAATTCTGTGGACTTCTGATGTTTTGAAAACCAACTATCTATATAAGGTAATCTGGACTGTTGTCTGTTAACTCTTCTCAGCTATTCTAATTAAAATCTAAAAAACACCCTAAGAATAAACTCAGAGCCATGAATTTGTTATAGGCCCCTAACTCACAGGCTGACCATCTCAGATCAGTTAAAAAAGTTAAAGAAGGACTGGTTCTAAGCCTTGTATTCCTAAATGTGTTATATAGGCACAATGCCTATGAGAGTAGCAATATTAATCTCAATATTAATAACAATTCCTAGCTAATCCTATCTTGTTGCAACCCAAGCAAAATGTTGAGGCCCGGGCTGCCCCATATTTGGGGAGGCCACTGTATTCCTGCCCAAGCTGCCGCTCTGGTCCGCCGGTCAGAGTTCAGCAAGAGAGAGAGTGAGGACAGACTCGAAGAATGGAGACCAGACAGAGTGTGATTCAATCCCGTTTATTCTTCAGTTTCTCTTCCTAGTCCAAATCCCAAGTCTGGACTTCCTAGTTCCTAGTTCCTAGTTGTACTCCTCCTAGTTCCTAATGTGTCTCGTTCTCTCTAAAGTTTCTCTTCCTCTCATCTCTTAAGAGTATCCATAAAGAGTATAACTCTCTGCCATCTGCCTCTCTCATTTATATGTCTCACTTCTAAACCATGCCTCTAAGTTACACCTTTAATCATGCCCTTAGGTCTTTTCTCTAAATCTGATCTCTAGGTCACACTCTTAAGTCACACACCTTTAATCTCACACACCCAAGGAAAGTCCTGGGTATCCAAAGCCAGATGTTATCAGAGTGTGCTCACCTGTTGTAGGCTATTGTAATACAGGTCTCATGTCAGGGTATATGGCTCAAGATGGCTGCAAAGCTGATAGCCGCTTTCTGCTAAAAGTCGGCCCCCAAGAGGTCCCCCTTTTTAATTTTTTTTTCAAAAGGGAAGGCTGGGAAAACTTATGGAAACCGTGCCTGTCCTAGGTTGGAGCAAAGGACCCCAGCCTCCCTTTCCCGTCCTTGGATACTCAACAGCCACTGGTTGAGCTCCTGTCTTAGAATGGTGAGGCCTCCCTTCTTTTAGGGGCAAGGGTCTCGGTATGCTCTCTTACCCATCATTGACTATCCGGCCTAGCACGTAAGTTAGGGGTTAATCCTCGTCAGTCTTGATGACAGAGGTTTCAGAGTCCCCTACTTCCAGCCTGTAATAGTGGACCTGTATCGGTTTCATTTGAATAGCATCTTGTACAAAAGCCATCAGTTTGTTGAACTGCATGGACCCAAAAGACAAGAGACTTAACAATGCCTGAATAGTTAGTATGACAGCAACACTCTTTTTTAAGGGCAACATATAACTCTCTATATCAGTGGAGTAAGAAGTATAAGCCTCTTCTATTCTGTTTATAAATGTCTTAAATCGGAATCTAAATCTATTGAAATACAAAACTGATCATACCTTTGATCTAAAGCAAACAAGTAAGGAAATCCCTGTTCCTGCTCTAGTCAATCTCAAACCCAAAAAACAACTATAGTAACTGTGGTAGTATGTTTTCTCCTGGGTCTAAACAATCAAAATTCCCAATAAATCTAAAACAATCTAGTTCCCCACTAAATCATAAGTCAGGGAATCAAGAGTCCAATAAAGCCACCCTGGAGATTCAGGTGGTGATGTCTCCTTCAGCACTGATAACTTCTCAGGTCAGGTTTACTCGATCTGTTCCAGTTTGAAGGCAATTGTGAAGCATCTCCATGTTTCCTTCAATGAAAAAAAAATGCTTCTCAGGGGTTTTCTCCTCCCTGGATTTGTTATTGTTGTCTATTTATTTAATCAGTCTCTCTGGCAGCCAACGTGCAGCATCTGCAGTTTGGGAATATATGCAAACAGAACTTCTTCCCCAGATAAGCACTGGATCTGGCCCATTCCAGGTTCCAGTTAATGGGTCTTTCCAGAGGACTGTTGCAAAATTCTTTTTGGTATCAGGATGCCAGAATCTATCTGCAGCAGATTTTCCTTCAGAATCCAAATTTAAAAAAATTAAAATAAAGAGTGCATGATGAAGGATATTTCTGGGGGATTCCTTGGTAGGGTATCATTCCCCCTTTTTATTTTTTTCAAATTGACATTTAATGGTTTGATGTGCCCTTTCTACCATACCTTGGCCCTTTGCATTATATGGAATACCCGTTTTATGTAGTATTCCCAATTTCTTACAAAATTGGTGGAAACTGGAGCTTGTATGACCTGGGATATTGTCAGTTTTTATCTGTTTAGGCACACCCAATACAGCGATTGTAGCAAGCATATGAGGGATCACATGCTTGCTTGCTTCTCCAGTTTGTAGTGTTGCATAAATGAAACCAGTGTATGTGTCTGCACATTCATGTATATATTTTTGCTTGCCAAATTCATTATAATGAGTAACATCCATTTGCCAGATGCTGTTTGGTATCAGTCCCTTTGGATCTACACCCAAATGAGGAACTGGTAAATGTTTAACACATGATTGACATTGTTTAACAATTTGTCTAGCTCATTCTCTCGTAATTTTAAACATACCTTTTAAAGTTTTAGAATTAAGGTGATATAAATCATGAGCCTTTATGGCCTGATCCAAGTTAGATAATCCCTTCTTTCACTTTCTCCTAATCCTTTCCTTGACCTGATCCAAGTTAGATAATACCTTCTTTCACTTTTTCCTAATCCTGTCCCTGAGGGAAAATCCAGAGTTTATCATTTGAGCCGGGATTACTTCATTAGGGCTGCACATAATCAATCCCAACTGGGATAACAGATCTTGGCCCCAGAAATTAATGAGAAGGCCTCAGATCCCATTTCTGGGGTTAATACTATGTGGGTGGCAGAACTGAGGTCTAGTCCTGTGCTTCCTGGTGTTGCTCGACTAAGTTCAGAAAGGGATTGGTGTTTGCCGGTAGGACACTGACTGCTCCATAAGCCTGTTTTGGCTTTCGTCGGTTTGGGGCCTGGAGCTGGCCCCTATTCACATTTCCCTGATTATGGGAAAGGGTGTTACCTTGTGCGTCTTGTTTAGACCTACAATCACTAGCCCAATGCCTTCCAAGTTTGCAAAGTGGGCAGAGCCCAGGCTGTTTTCTGGGCTGTCTCTGGCTTAACTCATTTTCTACCTTGCAATCTCATGCAAAGTGTCCATGCTTGCCAAATTTAAAACATGCCTTTCTTTCTTTACTTGCCAAAAAATTTCTTACTGATTGTTCTTGCATGACAGCTGCCATAGCTAAGCCCTGTTGGTAAGAGGGCCCTATGTCAGAACAGAGTCTGATATACCCCGTAAGGTCTGTTTTTTTTTTTCCTATAAGGTCTAATGGCCGATTGGCAGGCAGGATTAGCATTTTCATATGCAAGTTGTTTCACATAATCTACACCTGTCTCTGCATTACCAAAAATCCTCCCTGCTGTTGTCATTAATTGATGAACAAAGTCAGAAAATCGTTTATCAGTCCCTTGCCTGAGAGTTGTTAAAGATGCATCAGGGTTTCCCTTTACTGGAAGTTTACGCCAAGCCTTCATGGCTGTATTTTGAATTTGAGCATATAAACCTGGATCTTATTGCATCTGGTTATCACTAGAAGCAAATTGCCCTTTTCCTACTAAGGCATCAAAGGACCAACCATTGCCTGCCTGAATGTTTCTCCTAGCTGTCTCTTTATAATTCTCATGACACTGATTTCCAAATAAGATAGTCACCACCACTAAGAACTGCTCTCGCTAACATATTCCAATCACTAGGAGTTAGCCACTCTTCTGCCACAAACTCTAAAATTGCAAGAGTAAAAGAAGCAGTGGCACTGTATTGAGATACTGCACTTTTTAATTTTTTAATAATTTGAAAATTAAACCCTGTGTGATGTCTCCAAGCAACCCCTTGAGCGTCTCTGGTCTCTGATACAGGAAAAGCCTCAGCATTTCCCTCCTCTGGCTGATCTGTAGCTGAACTAAGGCTAGAGGATAGGGACTGCCTTTGGACACTGGGTTGAGAAACATGAAAATCTGGGGGATTTTTGCAGTTAGTCTCTTGATAGCTCTTCCATGTCCTTAATTTGTGTAACTGATTACTTAAGTCCTAATATTATTTTTTAAACTCTATCATTTGTTTAAGGGGAGAAATTTTGTCCTGTAACTCCTTTTTGGGGATCTACAACCATTGTCTCCATTGGGGGAGCACTTGGAGGTGGAGACACATAGGGAGAGGGCATTTCAGTGTCATAAAATTTGACTTCCTCTTCCTCTTGGTCAGCACAATCTGGCTCTGACAAATTTTCATCAACCTTTGGTTGTATTTTGGATTCTAACTTAAGCTTCTTTTTATTTTGAACAAAAAAGACAGCATTCAACAACAAAAGCAGAAAATTAACACATGTGAGCAGTAAACAAAACCTCAACAGAGAGTTGAATTCAGGCTGACTAATGTCTTGTCCATTTTCATTACCTTTCTTGAAGCAAACCAAAACAGAGAGTTGGATTTAAGTTGACTAATTTTTTGTCCCATTTCTGTTGGGATCCGACTCTTACCAGAGAGCAGCTATCAGATTTGCAGCCATCTTGAGCCATATACCCTGACATGAGACTTGGATTACAATAGCCTACAACAGCTGAGCACACTCTGATAACATCTTACTTTGGATACCCAGGACTTTCCTTGGGTGTGTGAGATTAAAGGTGTGTGAGATTAAAGGTGTGTGACTTAAGGGTGTGACCTAGAGATCAGATTTAGAGACAAGACCTAAGTTCGTGATTAAAGGTGTGACTTAGAGGCATGGCTTAGAAGTGGGACATAAAAGGCAGAGGCAGACAGCAGAGAATCAGACTCTTTAGAGATACTCTTTAGGGAGATTCTTTAGAGATTACAGCTGGGCAGCCTGGGCCTCAACATTTTGCTAGGGTCATAACATTTTTTGGCACCCAACGTGGGCAGGAAGAAAGAGAGATCTAGTGAGGGAACTTGCTGGAAGAAGGATCTGCCAAAAATTCAGAAGTGAAATGAAGGTGGTCATCGCTGAAATCTGCTGCATCGAAAAAGGTAAGTCATGTTAATGAAAATGTGGCAAGAAATAAGTCAGCCTGAACTCAACTCTCTGTTTTTGTTTTGTTGCTTGCTGCTCACGTGTGTTAATTGTCTGCTTTTGTTTCATTGTTTGAATGCTGTCTTTCATGTTCAAAAGCACACTTTAACTTTGAGGAGTGGTAAGACTCACTGGCCAATCAATGCTTCCAAGCAGACCTGCCAATCAGACAAGGAGGTGGATTGTTCTGGATGCCAGTCTACAAGTTCACTGTTCCTGTGCAGTCTTAAGTGGCTCTCTGTGTCCTGCTCTGAGCACTGCTGTCGGGTGCTGTGTGGAGACCTCAGGGAAGCTCTGAAATCGAGTCATGGTGAGCACAGGATCACTGCCCAAAATGGGTAGGGGCAGGCAGCTGAGCAGTGGGAGCTGGGGTGCTGGGTCCTCTCTGGGGCTGCATGGGAAGCATCAGCCAGATGTGACCACCTGTGAGGTCCCTGGTGATGCTCCTCACGTGTTAGATCAGGAGGTGTCCTCGGAGTAACTTCACTGTCATGACTGATTCTGAATCTGCCCAAAACATTTGACCAATTACTTTTTTGTAGAAACAAGTGATTTCTCTGAATCTGCAGCACATGTGTCCAAACCCTTTTGTCTTTTATAGTATACATTAGGAAGACAGGCATAACTGGGCAGTGGTGGCCCACGCCTCTAATCCCAGCACTCAGGAGGCAGAGGCAGGCGGATTTCTGAGTTTGAATCCAGCCTGGTCTACACAGTGAGTTCTAGGACAGCCAGGGCTACACAGAGAAACCCTGGAATAAAACAAACAAACAAACAAACAAACAAACAAGAAAAACCCGTTTTTAGTGAAGACAGGCATAAATCTAACAGATCTGCTTTCATACATTACTTGTTCTTGCTTTGTTTAATTTTTGTTAATTTTTTTTCTGTTTCAGTTTTTTATGTTGCTTTATTTTTTACGTTTAGTGTTTCTTTATTATGTCGTAAAGGGACTTTTTTTTTCTCCAATCCGTTGGGTTTTTTGGATGCTTCTTGTACATTAACAGGCATCTTCTTTGGTTTAGGAAAAGTTTCCTTTATGATTTCATTGAAAATATGTTCTATCAGCCCTTTGGGGTGATAGTCACCTTTCTCTATTCCAGTCATCTGTAGTTTTTCCCTTCTCATATATTGCAGAATTCCAGGTTGTTACGGGCCAGAAAACTTTTAGAATCCACATTTTTTGACTGATGTATCCATTTTGTTTTATTCATCTTTAATGTCTGAGATTCTCTCTTCCTTTCCTGTTCCACAGAGCAGGACCTTGTCTCTGTAGTTGTCAGTGCACAGGTAATTTCAATGCTGTGCTCTCAGGGACTTAGCAACTGCTTAAGTCATTTTCTGCCTCCATCACCTGCTGCTGTTGTCAGGTGTGCTTTATATACACGGACCACCAGCTACACAGCTCTCTCTGTTTGTTCCCTGTCTCTGTTCTCTGCACATGCCCCCTCTCTATTTTCTTTCTCTACTCTCAGAGCTCTCTGCTCCCTGTCAGTCTGCCTGTCTGCAGATCCTCTTGTGCATCTCTATCCCTTCCCCAGATTCTCACTCATCTCCTGCCCCCAAACAACCTATTTTGTACCATATCTGTTGCATGTTTGAATTTCTCAGGACCTGCTGTGATAGGATAGCTTGGACTTCTTGGTGACATATGTTCCTGATTGTTATTTATTATATTCCAATGGTGTTGTCTAGATATTGGGGTTTGAAGTGATTATTGATTTAGGTACTGATTTTTTGATTTGTCTTGTTTGGGTGGGAGTTTTGTTCCTGGGTTATTGTTTAATGTATGCATTTTCAGAGAGCATTGGCTGAGTTTTGCCACTTTTACTGACCTGTTTGTTATGTTCAGGAGGGAATGCTTGCTAATGTTGAAAGCTGGGAGAAGATGTGGGCAGGAAGTGATGATCTTAGTAATCTACAAGGAGACTTTGTCATTAGCAGGGTTAGGTTGCTTCTGGTGTTTAGTACAATACTAGAGGCAACTGTGAAAATTGCATTTGGGATAAAAATTAGTGTGGTAGGTCTATGGAAAAGTTACCTTGTGTCCTTTCAGGCATGGCATGTGAGTGAACAGGAACTGTCTGTGCAAGTGGGGGCTATGATACAGGAATGAGGCAGGAAAGGAAAAGCAAGTGGGGATGGTCTGCAGTATCTTTAGGAGGCATGCACAGTTTTTGAGATTGCACAAAGTCCACTTGAGCAAACATCCTATGACAAAACTTACTTATCAACAGCCAGTCAAGGTACAACAGCAGGATTTAGCTACATAGAGATAGCTAATAAAACTTAAAGAGGAAAAAAAATTAGCTTACCCATCATAGTTGTCAGATGATTTTGCCCGTTTTTGGTTCCTGCAAATCATGCCAGACCTGCCGTTTCTAAAAAATTAAGTTGCTGACCTGTATGTTAATGCCCAATCTTGCTGTAACTACAATAAACACTCAGCACCCCTAGACTTGGTCTCTCAGTTTGGACCTGATGTGAGATTGACTGTGGGGAACACTTGTTACTGAGCTCATAGTATAGACCTTTGTATATATGCATTGCAATAGGTTCTTGGTCGTCTCTGGGGTCCCAGGGACTTTGGCACAACATCTTAGTGCATGGACTGGAACACTGGAACCCTCAGGAATCCCAACTAAAGGCTGAATTGTCATTGTTGTTCTTTGTGTCAGAATGGCTTATCTGTCAGATTTGTGTCTGTGTGCCTTGTTTTTTGGATTTTTCTTGATTATTTGTAGAGGGAGATGACTAAAGTGAATGTGGAAGCACAGTATAGTGGATGCCCTGGAGAGTTGAAGCCACAAAGTGTTTGGAAGATGTTTCCGAGCTTGGTGTAGGGGGTGGTGTGTCCATGGTCTTAATTTTTGGGGAAGTTAGAGCCTACTTAGAACCCTGCTACATGGCTGACAGATACCTTCCCATCTTCATTCCTCTGTACAAGTGTTGGCATATGCTGGGTAGCCTTTACCGACCCCTTGAGGCTGTCTATTCTGTGTGTAGCACTTTGTTATTATCTCACTGAGAAAATGAGACAGACTCCACCCTAGTCAATTTAGTTACTAGCCCCACACCTTGGGTTAAACCCTTCTTAACAACAGGACCTAGACCCATTGACTAGTCCATGACCAAGAGCTCTTTGAGACTGCTTTGATCCAGGGCAAAATCAGGCTCTGCCTACCTAGTTTTAAAGGGTGGAAAGACAAAGCCCTCATTTCCCACCTTCTGAACTACCCTCTGCCCAGTTCCTATGTGACTCTGTAGTTTTAAACTTGGAGATGTCATAAGATGGAAGGTCGTTCTTCATCAATTCTAACAAATTTAGCATATTTTTCTTAGAGGTCTTGTCTTTTGTTGTTGGTAATTTGAGTTATGTGGAACAATTTGCTTTTCTGTCCACCTTCCAGCTGTTTTAGCCTCCTCTTTCATACCACTAGCCTGGGAACCCAGTGATAAAGATGCTCACCCCAAGTAAGCACAGCCTCTGTGCTCCCAATTCCATTGTATCCTTCCCTTCTCTGAGCCAGGTGCCCTCCCTATTTTGTCCTTGCTCAGCCACAACTCCAACTCCCTCTTGTTGTGGGAGGGGCTCCTGGAATTGATATGGTTAAATCATTGGTTTGGGGGTTTTACAACTTCCTCATTTATTATTGTGTCTGTGTCATAGTTGTTTTCAGTTCTCAACATTTCATAGCTACAGTCATCTGAAGGAGCCTCAATTGAGGGCCTGCCCTCATCAGAATGGCTGGTTGCTATTTCTGTGAGAGATAGTGTAGATGATTGATTAGGAAGGCTCTTCCACTGAGGGTGGCAATATCACTAAGCAAGTGGTCCTGGGCTGGATGAGAGAGCAGGCTGAGCATGAGACAGTGATCAAGCAAGAGAGCAAGCCAGGAGACAGTGTTTGTCTATGCTTTTTGCCTTCAGTTTCTGATCTAAGCTCCCAAAATGATGGACTGTGATCTAACAGAAGCATGTACAACAACAACTTATTACCTGAGATTATTTTGCTTAGAGGATTCAATCATAGCAGAGGAGAGCAAGTTACAACAACAACAACAACAACAAGGTTATTTTGCTGCTGTACAGAATCTATGTTGTAGATTGTATTCTTGTGGACAGGACAAATTTTGGGTAGAAAGATTTTCTGATTGGTTGGGTCTTTAACTCTCCATTAAGGATCCTGCCTGACTGCAGGACGTGGCCTCTTCAGTGTCCATATCTCACTGCTATGCATCTCAGCTAAGATCAACCTTAGACTCCTTGGTATCTATTTTTGGTTTCTGGCACATAATTGTATCCTAAATGTACCCCCTCGCCCCCAGCCAGCTGCAGATTTTGATTCATATTCCCCCTCTGGCCCTCTCTTGTCTCTCGCCACACCTGTTACTGGTTCTCCTGGATTCCCCTTTCTTATCTGCTCTCCCATGCAGTTCTCTCTCTTTCATCTGCCTCCTATGATTGCTTTACTCCCCCTTCTGAGTGAGATTCAACCATGCTCATTTGGGCCTTCCTTCTTGTTTCATTTCTTTGTGTCTATGGAGTGTAGTGTGGGTTTCCTGTATTTTATGATTATTCAATTGTAAGTACATATATGCATTTGCTTTTAGGTCTGGGTTACCTCACTGAGATGATACTATTTACCTGTATCCATTTGCCTGCAAAATTCATGACGTCATTGTATTTAATAGCTGAATAATGTTTCATTTTTAAATTAAGCACATTTTCCATATCCATATTTTGGTTGAGGGGCATCTGGATTCTTCCTAGTTTCAAGTTGTTATAATTAAAATGGCTATGAACTTAGTGGAGTCCCTACTCTAGATCAACTGCCTTCCCAGAGTCCCTCCTGTATATTCTGTTTGTCCTTTGAGAGGATGTGGGCCCCTGGGTATCCATGATGGTGTATCAAGTCTCTATCGGGTTAGGTGCATCCTCTCCACTGAGGCCAGACATGGCAGCCCAGTTAAAGAAAGAGATTCCTATGATAGACAGCAGCTTTAGGGACAGCTCCTGCTACAATAGTCGGAGGACCATCATGAAGACTGAGTTGCACATCTGCTACTTATGGGGCAGGGTCCTTTGTCCAGCCTGTGTGTGTTATTGTTTTTGTCTCAGTTTCTTAATGTCCACAAGAATCAAGGTTAGTTGAGTCTGCTGGTCTTCCTGTGGAGTTCATATTCTCTTCAGGGCCTTCAATCCTTCCCACAACTCTTCCATCAGAGTTACAAAGGTGCATGCAATGTTTGACTGTGGATCTCTGCTTCTGCTACAGTCAGCTGCTGGGTGGAGCCTCTCAATGGATAATTATGCAAGGCTTCTGTGTGGGATCATAAAAAGAGTATCCTTAGTAATGTCATTGATTCAAGCTTGTCCATGTGTGTCTTCAATTAAATGAGTTTTCATTGGCCACTCCTTCAGTCTCTGCTCCAGATTTACTTCTGCATTTCTTTTAGACAGGATAAATTTTGTTCTGGGTGTCTCCAGTGTTGTGGTTGAATCTGATCCTTCAGCTTTCTTCTCATGCTCCCATACATTCCCCATTTGGACTCTGTCCCTCAATCACATAAGATACTGTGCACACTTTTGCAATTCAATGCTGTGCTATTTTGCAAACCTGGTGGTTTTATATTTTAACTTTATTCATTTTGTTTTTGGTTTTCTAGAACAAATTTTCTGTGAAGCACTTCCTGTGCTGTTAGTAGATATAGAAACCACATGAGGCCCCTGACATGCTTTTGTTCAATAAGCACATGATTTTGTGCTGCTCTTCATCCACACATTTAATTTTGAAATTCAGCCTAATATATAGAGTATATTCTATTTCTCCGGATGGCTTATGCTCCTGTCATCAATATTATCTGATGCTTCAGATACATTGAATTGCAGGTGTATGATGTCCTGCCTAACTCTTTTGTTTGTTGTGAAATTTTTGAATAAATAATTGTATTGTGGCTGGTTGCATGGATATGAATATCATGTGTGCCTCATCTTTACTGTTGTCAGAAGATGGCCTCATAACTCCTGATCTTGAAGAAATGGGCAGGTGTGCATCCACATGTGTGTGCTAAAAATTGACCACCATTATATGGAAGACCAGCAAGATCTTTCAACTCTTGAGCTATAACTCCTGAACTACATTCTTTATTTCTGATCAACATATACATTACTGCTGGGTGGTGGTACTGTATGCCTTTAATCCCAGCACTTGGGAGTCAGAGACAGGATTTCTGAGTTGAAGGCCAGCCTGGTCTACAGAGTGAGTTCCCAGACAGCCAGGGCTATACAGAGAAACCCTGTCTCAAATACCATAAAAACAACAACAACAAAAAACATACATTATTAATATTTTCACCTGTCCATTTTTAACTGTTTAAACATACATTCCCTTAAGGTAACATTTAATTAAGGTTCTGTTTAAACTGGTTTACTTTATGTTTATGCAAGATGAATACTGAACTGCAGTGAATGTATTATTCTTTGCAGGAACTTCAGTAAAGGACTGTGAGTTCATTCTATCATTTATTTCCTCGTTTATTTTTATAGCAGAGTGAGATTCTTAACATGTAACATTTGCTTTCCTGAAACTCATTGCATAGACTGTGCTGGAATCCAGCTCAATGACATACACCTGCCTGTACCTCTGTGATTAAAGACATGAGCAAATATATGCAGCTTGCCCATCACATTTGTAGTTAGTAATTGTTCATACAGCTTTTCAGATGTGTGCTCAGTACAGTTGATCTGTTTCCCCCTGCAAATCCCTCTCAATTGTCATTTGTGTTACAAGGCTATATCCTATTCTAAGGGTTCAGGAGTGACACAGTTGAATCCTGTGTCAAGGGTTCAAGTGTCAATATTTCAAGTTTCTTCTAAACTGACATGGTGATTATATTATAATTTGTGTGTCAGCAAATAAGTGGAGGAATCACCTGAATTATAAGAATATATTGTCTAGGAAGCATACATTTACTTTGTAGTGATGTCAGTATCAGGCATTTTGTTGTACACATATATGGTATATTTTAGGAAGCAGTAAGTTTTGATGATGTGTATGTGAACTTCACTGTGGAAGAGTGGAATTTGCTGGATCCTTCCCAGAAGAAACTCTACAAAGATGTGATGCTTGAGACCTACTGGAACCTCACTGCTATAGGTAAGACTGTGAATTTTCTTTTGCTTTTCAATGTAAAAGAAAAAATGTTTCTGGGTTATTGATGATCATTTCTTATTTCAGTAGAGAACAAGTAATATTGAGTTGAATATATCAGGTTCATTGCTGTGAAACTTCAGTGTAACTTGAATTTTGCCTAATTCCAATACCATATCATTCATTTTTTGGTACCTTGGTTTCAGGCTACAATTTTGAAGATCGTCATACTGAAGAACAACAACATCAAACTTCTAGAAGTTGTGAAAGGTAATTTTAATATTTAAGCTAATACAAATATACCTCTGATGAAATTTTACTATGATCTGGAAGCTTTAAAGGAAAGCAAGGTGTAAAATATTAGTCCATTTATTGTAGCTATGATTATAATATTCTCCCAAAACTATGTACTTCAATGTCAGTTATCTGATTGGTGTTTACAAGGCAATTCCATAAGAAAGAGGAGAAAAACACAATGCCTTAAGTGATTCCTTTATTTGATTTTTATCTCCATTAGAACTATGTTGTGGAACTACCAATTTGTATAGTCTCATAATATTTAGATGTTGCACATTGAATAGTGATAAACATGTATCCATAACCTTTTAATAAACAAATACACATTGTAAAGTTGGTGATACTCATATTCTTGTAGTGAAACTTTTAAGTTTATTGTGCAGTCAGTTTATGAGAGTCAAGAAAGTTGTCCTGGAGAAAGATTAATCATGTATACAATGACAAAAAGTCAATGTGTGTGAATTCGATGTGAAAATCCTTCATTTGTTCTTCCTTTTCAGTGGGTATATCAATTGTCAGAATGAATGAAACCCTGTGAGCATAGAGATACTAAAAGGAACAACCTACCTCTGTCTACTTAAGAACAATGAGAAGACATGTAGTATTCTGCCTTTGGTAGAATTTCTGAATATGATAGATGCTTGCAATTAATTGGTTTTCTGACTTTACTGGGAATATCCCCAAAGTCACACTGCAGAAAATTTCTATGGATACTACAAATATGTAAATTCTTTTGTTAAACCTTGGTTCACAGTGCTGCTGTTGTGTGATGTACACTACAGGAAAAACTCAGTATGCAATCAGTGTTTTAATGCTCTGAGTTATCCCATATTTCTTATATCATGTTAAAAATATAATATAGAAATCTCATATAGCTAAAGGATTCTGTAAATGTGAGCCATGTAATAAATATTCTTACTATCACAGGTATTTTCAAAGAGGTAAAGCAACCCACAGTAAGGAAGTACAACCATGAACATCAAAGTCATAAAACCTTAAGATCTGAGTGTTCTTTATTATTAGACCAACTGCAAAATTTATTCATATTTGTAAAATTATTGATCAGGCTAATATAATGTGATAAACCTTTCACATGTGCCCTTTACTGTTGCAGGCATGGAAAAAGTTATACTGGAGAGAAACCTTATGAATGTAACCAAAGTGACAAAGCCTTTTCAAGTCACAGTCATCTTCAAAGACATAAAAGAACACATACTGGAAAGAAAAATTATGAATGTAATCAGTGTGGTAAAGCCTTATCAAGTCACAGTAATCTCCAAATACATAAAAGAACACATACCGGAGAGAAACCTTATGAATGCAATCAATGTGCTAAAGCCTTTTCAAGTCACAGTAATCTCCAAATACATAAAAGAACACATACTGGAGAGAAACCATATGAATGTAATCAATGTGGTAAAGCCTTTTCAAATCAAAGTAATCTCCAAATACATAGAAGAACACATACTGGAGAGAAACCATATGAATGTAATCAATGTGGTAAAGCCTTTTCAAGTCACAGTAATCTCCAAATTCATAAAAGAACACATACTGGAGAGAAACCATATGAATGTAATCAATGTGGTAAAGCCTTTTCAAGACACAATAGTCTCCAGTATCATAAAAGAACACATACTGGAGAGAGACCTTATGAATGTAATCAATGTGGTAAAGTCTTTTCCTGTCACAGTAATCTTCAAAGACATAAAAGAACACATACTGGAGAGAAAATATATGAATGTAATCAGTGTGGTAAAGCCTTTGCAATACCCCATCATTTACAATATCATAAAAGAACACATACTGGAGAGAAACCGTATGAATGTAATTAATGTGGTAAAGTCTTTTCATGTCAAAGTAATCTCCAATAGCCTAAGAAAACACATACCAGAGAGAAACTTTATGAATGGAATCAATGTGCTAAAGCCTTTCCATGTCACAGTAGTCTCAATAGTCATATGAGAACACATACTGGAGAGAGACTTCATGAATGTAATAAATGTGGTAAAGCCTTTTCAAGTCACAGTAGTCTCCAAAAACAAAAGACACATACTAGAGAGAAACTTTGTGAATGTAAACAATGTGATAAAGGCTTTACACTAGATAGTCATCTCCAGTGTCATAAAAGAAACCATACCAGAGAGAAACTTTAGTTATGTAATCAATGTGGAAAAAATCATTTATAAGTGAATAGGTTCCAAAGACATAAATGATCACATATAGGAGAGAAACTGTATGAATGTAATTCATATAGTAAAAGCCTTTCACAAAGTTTTTGTTTCCAAAAGCATAAAAGAACCCATATTGGACAGAACTATGAATATAATCATTTTGCTAAAGCTTTGCATGGCCCACTAATCTCAAAAACATGAAGGATCCCATATTGGCAGAAACCGCATAAATGTGATCAACTTGGTAAAGTCTTTTCACAACTTTAGCATCTCCATTATTATAAAAGAACAGGTACAGGAGAGAAACCTTATGAATGTAATCAGTGTTGTAAATTATTTCCAAGTCACAGTCATCTGCAGTGACAGCAGAGATCACATACAAGAGAGAAATCTGCTTGAATATTAACAATGTGGTAAAGCGTTTGCATGTTATAGTTCTTTACACATACACAAAGAAATCACACTGGCGAGAAGCCTCATTAATGTAATGACTGGAAACACCGACAATTCACTTTTATCTTGGACTACTTAATAGAATATATTCAAGAGAGTGACTCAGTGTCATCAAGGTGCTAAGCCCTTGCATGTCACAGGCATCGCCCAATACATAAAAGAACTCATACTGTAGAGAAACTGCATGAATGCCATGAATGAGGTAAAGTCTTTGCATTACAATGTACTCTCCAAATACTTCAGGTAACACACATTTTAGAGAAACCTTATAAATGTAACAAACGTGGAATAGCCTGTGCCTATCACTATAGTCTCCAAAGACATAAAAGACCACAAATTGGACAGAAATCTTGTGAATATCCTCAAGTTGGAAAGTCCTTTATATGCCACAGTATTCTCTGAATACAAAATCAAGACATACTAGAGAGACACCTTCTGAAAGTAATCTATGTGGTAAAGCGTCTGGATGTCCTAATCGTATTTAAATTCATAAAAGAATTTATAGTAGGAATAAACTGTGGTGATTTGAATATGCTTATCCCTAAGAAGTAACAATGTTAGTATGTTTGGCCTTGTTGGAATAGAAATTACTGTTTTGAAAGAAGTAAATTCCTAGGATGGTTGTCTTTGGAGCTCCGGCCAGTATAAAAAAGACTCTGCTACTATTTTGCTGGATGACAGTCTCTTCCTGGATGCCTTCTCATGAAGACGCAGAACCCTCAGCTACTTCTCCAGCATCATGGCTGCCTGCATGCTGACACTCTTCCTGCTATGTTGGTCATAAACTAAACATCTGAAAGTGTACGACAGACCCAATTACTATTTGCCTTTAACACATTTGCCTTGGTCACAGTGTCTCTTCTTTGCAATGGAAATTCTAAGACAGACGTTGGTACCCTAGACTTAAGTATTCTTATTGATAGGCCTGACCATGTTTTTGTTGGAAGCAATGTGGGTTTTTAGACTTTGTGTTTGTACATGCATTAAGTTGAATGTCATAGGCAATGCTAGTAGAACACATATGTACTAAGGTTAATTTCAACTTTGCATATAGTTTTTATAATGCTTTGTTGAAGAATGTTGCTGTGTTTTGTTCTTATCTGAAGGTAAAGAGATTTATTTAGTTAATTGCATTGACAAAGGAAGACTCAGGAAACCCAAGCATAGACTTTGGCCTGTGTTTACTCTCATGGTGATTGTTTGAAAGAAAAAAAATATGAAATGTTAGCTTCAAAGAGAAAATGTCACCAGGAAGTTGAATGAAGCTAAATCCTGTGATCAAACATACACAATATTTTTAAAGAAATGGTGATATTATGGCAAGATTCCATCCACCTAAACATATGGATGTGAAGTTGTATGGATGAGAACTGTATAATGTTAGGCATAATCATTAACCGGTTATTGTTTTTATGTAGATATGAGGAGATACAAGAATCTGTCAAATTGACAATGGACAGATTGTGATTGCTATGCTAGGTTTTCAATTTAAAATCTAAAAGGATATATGATATACTTAGGTCCAGGCATGGTGGTATACATCTTAAATCCCAAGAGATGAACATAAAGCAGATCTCTGATTTAAGTCATCCTGGTACAGAACAAGTTTTAGGTAATGAAAAGCTTAGATATGGGCAAAGTGTTACACATGTATTACTCAACCGTCAGAAGACACAGCCTTGCAGATCTCTGAGTTCAAGGTTCATCTACAGAGCAAGTTCAAGGACAGCTGAGCTTAGGCAGTGAAGTTGTTGAAAAATAAAAAGCTGGTGATGATGTAATAGAAGGGGCCATGTTCTAACCCCAACAAGCAGAGGAACTCAGCTGGTTTGTCCATGTGACTCTGCATTTAAAGGAAAGAATAGAAGAAATGACTGAGACAATTGATGCTGGTTGGCTGTAGTTAGAAAATTAGTGGGGATGAAGAAGAAACCAACACCACTGAAGTGAAATCTTTTTTTAAGTGTTTTCTTACAGGAGAAAGAAGTTGTATTCCAGAGGTAGCCAAGGTTGTCCCTTGTGGTGCAGCTTGACTCAGTCCTGGGTAAGACTCACCCAGGTGGCACTTGTTTTAAGGCATGAATGTTTCATGCAGTGCAGCTAAGGCTTGGCAGTATGAACGAATCATGAGAGGAACTCAGTCAAGAGTGTTTGTCACAGAAGAACCCAGCATATTGAAGGTGTCAGTCCTGTGGGATGAGCAGAAAGAACAGCAGCAGCAGTTGAGTGGAGTCAAGCAGAACCTAGTGTCCTATAGAGGGAAGAGCTGGAGAGAGACCCAGCTTCTTTTTACGAGCACAGAAGATCATCTGTGGATCCCAGATACTGTAACAAGAAGCTATAATTTTGAAGTTATTTGGAGACCCCAACAGTTGTAGATTCCTAAGCTATGGGATACCTTCTCAGGAAAACTACTTTCAGGAAATATAATCAGCCAAAAAGAACGAATTGTGTTGCAGTGAGCAGGGCAGGAAGAAGGAGTTGGAAATCTGAAGAACATTTTAACATCAGACCTGGAGATGCAGAGTTTGGAAATTTCCTTGCTGGCTTTTGGTCTTCTTTTGGCCAAGTATTTCCTCACAATGGTGATTAGATATGGTGAAGTATAACGTGTTAATTTGGAGGAAGTGCATCACTGAAGGCTTTGAAGTTCCACCCAGTGCAGAATGGGCCCTCCTACTAGCTCCCTCACAGACAGTCTCTTCCTGGCTGCCTTTGGATCAAGATGCAGAACTCTCAGCTTCTTCGCCAGCATCATGTTTTCTTGCATGCCTGCCTAGCTTCCTGCTATGATGAAAAAGGACTAAGTCTCTGAAATAATCCAGTCCCAATTAAACTGTTGCTTTTACAGGAGTTGCCTTGTTTGGTATTTATCTTCACAGCACTGGAAACACTAAGACAGACACCCGGTGAGTGTATTTAATAGCATCAAACCTTTGCACAATTCTCTAGTCCTTCATTATCATGAAAGAATACATGCCTAGAGTCTTAGCATGCCCCCTGTGACTCAAGACAAGACCCCTGTGACTCAGGACACACCCCCTTAGTTTTAAGCACATTGACTATGACTCTGCACATGCACCCTGTGTCTCAGGACACACTCCCTGTGTCTTAAACAAGCCCTCTGTGACTCAAGACACACCCACAGAGTCCCAATGGACATGTTTAGTATAATGAAGCCTTTGCTCACCTCTGTAGTCTTCATCATTATGAAACTATTCATACTGGACAGTGGATACATACTGTGCTAAAGCCTTTACATCCTGGGGTCCACTGAGATCCAACACAACTCAAACACAGGACAAGGAAAATGATAAGAATTCATTGTAATCAAGTCACTGCTGATAAATCAGGGCCACAAAAGTACACTCAAAAGCTTAGCTGCAATACCCCAGCCTCAGCACACCCTGAACCAGAAAGTTATATAGCTTTCAAAAGTCAAAACCACAAAGTCCTGTGCCAAGTTACAGCTTCATTTTTCTCCCAATCATGTTTTTTGTTGTTGTTTGTTTTACTCTATGTCAAATGATACAGAATGTAGGCTGTATGGTCTACACTATCATAGCCATTTGTTCTCATGTGGTTAGGAACATGCATTTTATTTTGAGGAATAAAACATGAATAACAGAAATCATGGTTAGGAACAGTTGCTAAGTTTTAGGGAACAAAACATGAATGATGAAAGCGGGTCAGGTATTGTTAAGTACACAGGTCCCCTATGACCTGAAACTTAGTTTGAATTTATGATTAAATGGAGGTTGGTAACAAAAAGGCAGTCCTCAGGGTAAGTTTCTTTTGCTTCTTCCCAATATTTGTATATTATAGATATATTTGAATACATTGCAGAACACATATTGAAGACATATCTTACAAATGTAATCAATGAGATAAAACCTTTTCACAACACAGTTATTGATAAACATAAAAGAACACATCCTGGAGAGAATCCCTATGAATAAGCAATGTGGTAAAGCCTTTGCATGTGGTAGTTGTCCTAGAAACCATGAGATAAAGTCATAATGCAGAGAAACCCCATAAACGTGGTCAATGTGTTAAAGTCTTGTACTTTCTGATATCTTTATAGAAGAATAAACTCTTTAGTAAGTAATCAATCTATTAAAGACTTTGTATATTACAATAGTCTTTGATCACCTTCAATAATGTCAAAAGTAATCTGTGACTACAAATAATTTGTATGATCTTACCCAATACACATTGAGTTACTCAAGGTTATTCATTATATAGAATAAAAATTTGACAAGCATCAACCATCAGTTGAAACTTTCTGATGTCTCTCTATTTTGTTTACACTGGTAAACTCATTTGTACATACAAAGGCCACTGGTTTTTATTTTTCTTTTTTTAGTTAATCGTGTATCCAACAACTTTGCTGAAAGTGTTTATCAGTTCTGGGAATTGCCTTTGGGAAGTTTTAGTTCACTTGTGCTTACTATCCTATCATCTGCAGATAAAGATCATTTTACTTCCTCCTGAAATTTACAATTTAATGTTAACTTATTTAATATTAAATTGTAAATTGCAATATAGGACTTGGAATATAGGACTAGTTAACATTAAACTGTAAATTGCCATACAAGGCTAGTTAGTATTAAATTGTAAATTGCAATATAGGACTAGTTAACATTAAGCTGTAAATTGCCATGCAGTGATAGTTAGTATTAAATTGTAAATTGCAATATAGGACTAGTTAACATTAAATTGTAAATTGAAGTAAAGGGCTAGGTAACATTAAATTGTAATTTCCATATAGGACTGGTTAACATTAAAAGTATAGATAGTATTTTGAATAGATATGGAGAGAATGGATCACCTTCTCTTCTTTGTGAATTAGTGGAATTAATTAGAATTTCTCTCCATAATTTAAAATTGGCTATAGGTTTGCAGTAAAGAGATATTATTATATTTAGGTGTGTTCCTTGTATCCTTAATCACTCCAAGAACTCTATCATTCAGTGGGGTTAAATATTGTCAGAGAATTTTTCATCAACTAAGATATTACAATTTTTTTCTTACACTTTAATCACATTATGTTGAACCATCCCTGCATCTCTTGAAGGAAGCCTACCTCATTGATCATTGTGAATGATCTTTTGACGTGGTTTCTATATTATATTATATTATATTAAATATTTTTACATATTTGGTTTTAAGGAAAATTTGGTCTATAATTCTCGTTTGTTACTGAGGCTTTATATTGACTGGATATTGGAGTAACCATGGGTTCACAAAACAAATTGGCTAAAGTTTCTTCTTTTTCTATATTGTTGAATACTTTGAGGAGTATTCTCATGAACTCCTCTTTGGAAGTCTGGTAGGATTCTATCCTAAAACTCATGGCCTTGGGCTCTTTTTGGTGGCAGACTTGTAATGACTTCTCTTGTTCTGGATGTTTAGGCAGTTTGAGTTGTTTCCCTTAGTTTGATTTAACTTTGGTAAGAGGAACCTATTGAGGAAATTTTCCATTAATTTTAGAAATTCCAGTTTGATGGAGTTGAGGCTTTTTAAAACTATGTCATTACCTTTCTTTAGATTTCTTCATTGTCTATTATTTTTCCCCATTTTCATTTTAGATTTCATTAATTTGGATATTCTCCATCTTTTAATATGGGTTTGACTATCTTATCTAATAAAAGGCTCAAATGACCAATTCCATGTTTCATTAATTCTTTGCATTCTTCTCTATTTTGTTGATTTTAGCCCCCAACTTGATAATTTACTGATGTCTAATCCCTTTTTTTCATTGCTCACTTGTTTCTGTACTAGAATTTGAAGCATGCTGTTGAATTGCCAGTATGAGAGCTCTCCAAATTTTTCATGTAGGCATTTTTTGCTATGAACCTTCATCTTAGAACCAGTTTCATTTTCTTTATATTTTGTAAAATTGTGCATGTTTCATATTCATTTGTATTGAATTCTAGAAAGTCTCAAATGTGTTCCTCTATGTTTGTCTTAAGCTATTTTTTATTCATAGTGAGATGTTCAGCTTCCATGAGTTATTAATCTTTGTGTTCTTTCAGGTTTTGTTGATATCCAGCTGTAATCCATGGTTGTCTGATAGGATTCATGGTGTTATTTCAGTTTTCTTGTATGTGTTGAGGTTGGGAGTGTGTCTGGATATGTGTTCAGTTTACAATTAAGTTTCATGAGGTGCTGAGCAGAAGGCATATTCTCCTGTATTTCAGTAGAATGTTCTCTAAGTATCAGCTGGACTCATGTTCATATTGTTAGTTAGCAGGAATATTTCTCTTTTTTGGGGGGGGAGGTGTCTGGAGAACTTGTCTACTGGTGAGAATGCGGTATTGAAATCTTGGAATATAAGTGTATGAGTGTTATGTGATTTTAGGTATAAAACACTTTCTTTAACAAAGGTTGGTGACCATGTGTTTAAGGCATAGATGTTAAAACTTAAAATGACATCTTTGGTGATTATTTTTATAAGGAATTTTTAGTGTCTTTATCTGATACTTTTGATTAATTTTGTTTAATATCTACTTTGGTACATTTTCAAATAACCACACCAGCTTGCTCCTTTGGTCCATCTGCTTGGAATATCTTTTTACATTTCTTTACCTTGAATTAATGCCTATTCTCGATGTTGAGCTATATTTCTTGTCTGCAGTTGAAGGATAGATTTTATTAGCATCTATTCTGTTAGCCTTTGACTTTTTATTGGTGAACTGTGGTCATTGATACTAAGAGAGTCAATGAACAGTGATTGTTAACTCCTTGTATTTTGTTATTGTTGCTGCTGGTGGTTCTGGTGTGGGGGTATTTGTGTGCTTTCCTTTCTTTTGCAGATAATGCAAGATTATTTGCTACCTGTGTTTTCCTGTGTATTGTTAACTTCCTTGGGTTGGATTCTTTGTATATAACTTTGTGTAAGTTTGTATGTGTAGAAAAATATTGTTTGAATTTGACTTTAGCATGGACTATCTGATTTTTTTCATTAATAGCGATTAAGCTTTTTTTTGTTTTTTCAGTTTTTTCCAGACAGGATTTCTGTGTGTAGCCCTGGTTGTTCTTGAACTCACTCTGTAGACCAGGCTAGCCTTGAACTCAGAAATCTGCCTGCCTCTGACTCCCAAGTGCTGAGATTAAAGTCATGCTCCACCAGTGCCTGGCCAGCTTTTTTCTACATATAATAATCTGGGCATCTGTAGTTTCTGCAGCATATATGTCCAAGGAATTCTGATGTGACTCCGTGAGAGGGCATCTGCAGTTTTAATAGATCCTCATCAATATGTTTCTTGGCATTTGTTCTTTGTTGCTTTTAGTATTCTTTCCTTGTACTGGATGTTCTGATTATTATACAGGAGACTTCATTTTAGGGTCCATTCTGTTTGGTGTTTTGATGATTCTTTTACTTTGATAGGTACCTCCCTCCTTAGGAAATTTTTCTTCTAAGATTTTGTCATCAATGTTTTCTGAGAATTTGATTTAATGTTCTTCCTCTAGTCCTAGTATCCTGGTGTCTTATCCTTTCACAATGTCCTAGATTTTCTAGATATTTTATGTCAGGAAGGTTTAGATTTAACATTTTCTTTGTGTGATATTTCCATCCCTTCTATTGTATCTTCAATGCTTGAGATTTGTCTTCCATCTCTGTATTCTATTTGTGAATTTTGCCTACAAAGTTTATTTTGCAGTCCTAAAGTTTTGTTTCCAATATTCCGTCAGTTTGTGCTTTTGTTATTGTTTGTATTTTTACTTTTAGGTATTAAGCAGTTTTGTTTCCTTCTACTTTTGGTGTGTTTTTCTTGGCTTTATTTATAAGATTTGTTGGTTTCCTCCACCTTTTTGTTTGTGTTTTCCTGGCTATCTTTGAGGTATTTATTGATTTCCTCCAATTCTTTCTGTTTTCCTGGATTTCTTTAAGTGATTTTGTCATTTCCACTTTAAGGTTCTCTATCATCTTTATACAGTTCATTTCAAAGCCTTTTTCTTGTACTTCAGCTATGTTGTAATGTTTAAGACCTCCTTTGGCAATATAAATGTGCTCACACTCATTAACCAGAGGGTGATAAATTTTACTCCTTATTACAGAATCAAGTACCAATATCATGGAATGGAATGTGACTATAAGTTCTGGAAGTTAAAAGGTCTATTTTATGTCAATGTTCTTGATATACAAATGTTTGTGTCCACACAATGAAATTTATGTTGGGACCCACCATAGGCTCCATGATAGATTCCGTGAAGTATTCAGCTTACATTTAACCCAATGTTTGATCAATGCCATGGTTGTTTTCTCTCCTTAAATTGGACAGGGAGGCAAATGAAACACTTTTTAAATAAGTTACTTTGTTGAGATGTTGGTTTTAAGAACATCGCTTCCGATCACTAACCCCGGAGTCACCATTACAAAAAAAAAAAAAAAAAAAAAAAAAAAAAGACCTGCTGGTGACAGGGTAATAATTTTCCAATTTGCAAGTAAGTATTTATTCATGTCAGGTGAATGAAGACAAACTAGATTGATAGGTATATAATTTAGCAACTTTAGCATAATCCAAGGAATATTGAATTTCTAATTTAATGATATGTCCAATGCACTTTCTGTTTAAGTCAGGTCAAATGATTGAGACACAGGCCATTGGCTGTAGCTGTTTGTGTCATATTACAGATCACAGAAGCTAACATTGCACATAGTGGCCAGGTCAAAGAGTACTGTATTAAAGCCATTTTCTCTGCCAGGAAACTGCCTACACATACTCAAAGTCAATGTAGGTATATTTCTTTTCAATTATATTTCTTTTTTCATTTTTTAATTAATTTTTTAAAAATTATTTAATTCCAAAGTTGCCTCTTTTCCTTGTCCCTCTCCCCTGATGTCTTCTTCCCATCTTCTTCCCTGCTGCCTATGAGAGGTTTCTCTCCCACCCATCCACCCACCAGGACCTCACCTCCACAAGCTTCCCTTTTCCCTGGGGCACCAAGTTTCTACAGGGTTAAGTGCATGCTCTCCCATTTTAGCCAGGCACGGCAGTCCTCTCCTGCACACATGCCCAGGGCCATGAACTATCCCATGTATGCTCCTTGGTTTTTGGCTTAGACTCTGAAAGCCCTGAAGTGTCCAGGTTAGTTGACACTGTTGTTCTTCCTATGGGGTTGCCATCCTCTTCACCTCCTTAAGTCGTTCTTCTGACTCTTCCAAATGGAACTTTTTAGCCTACAACTATACATATATATTTATAGATCGATAGATAGATAGATAGATAGATAGATAGGGAGGAAATCAACAAGATAGATAAATTTTAGCCAAACTAATGAAAGGACAGAGACAATATTCTAATTACCAAAATAAGAAATGAATTGGAAGACATACAATTCATATATATATATATATATATATATATGAATATGTATATGAATATGTGTGTGTGTGTGTGTGTGTGTGTGTGTGTGAATTCTTTTTAGAAACTCATGGTATCTTCTCCAAAATTGAACATATAATCTGTCACAAATCAAGCCTCAACAGATATAAGAAGAATGAAATATTCTCATGCACCCTATCAAATCACTACAGACTAATCTGGACTTCAATAATAACAAAAGCATCAGAAAGCCACATACTGAACAAATTTCTACAGAATGATAACTTGTTCAGGGAAGAAATAAAGAAATAAAAGACTTTCTATAATACAATGAGAATGGAGACACAGCATATGCAAATTTATGGAACACATGAAAGCAGTGGTAAGACAAAAATTCATAGCACTAAGTGCCCTCATAAACATACCAGAGAGATCCTGCACAAGCAACTTAACAGCTCATCAGAAAGCTTTAGAAAAAACAGAAGTAAACACACCTAAGAGACATAGACACCAGGAAATAATCATACTCAGGGCAGATGTGGGTCCGTTGTTCTGGAGGGTATCCCACGATGATCTGGACAGGATGCAAGCAGGGAGGTGAGATTGCCTGCCTCCATTGCTGCCACTGCTGAGTTTCCACTGTTGCTGCACAGTCACTCCCAGGCGCTGCACCTGTCTCCATGCTGAGCTGGCCCTGTCTGGGACGGTCAGTAGCCGGCTGACTGGCACGGAGTTAGCTTGGTGTCCCAAGCAGGTTCTGGAAGATCAGATCTCTTCCCAAGTGTTACATCTCTTGCTACAGAAACTCTCAGACACAAGGATGATTCTCTTGCACTTTACTTCCCCTGAATAAAGCCCTTATATACAGTTTCTGAGTGGGTTAGGTCAGTCAGCAGATAACGACTATTAGCTTGGTCGGAGAGCTTGGAAATATTTCATCTACATGTGAGATAGCCTGGGGCACTGTTCCTCCTGACTGATGGCCATAGACCTCTCTGTGGGCTCTGTAGGGCTGAAGCTAAATGAAAAGAACCAGGTCCTGGGAGCAGAGCAGAACACCTGCTGTCTGATAAAGGTCTGGGGTTCAAGGCCTATGCTCTACCAGGCACCCAGCTGCTTCCCACTGCCTACCTCCCTACAGGCAAAAATGAACCAATTAGAAACAAAGAGGACAGTACAGAGACTCAACAAAACCAAGAGTTGGTTATTTGACAAAATCAATAAGATAGAAAACACTTAGCCAGACTACCCAGAGGGCACAGAGACAGTATTAAATTAACAAGATTAGAAGTGAAGAGGGAGACGTAACAAGAAAAACTGAGGAAATTTTTAAAAAATCATTTGTTTTTTTCTATAAACTGGAAAATCTAGATGAAATGTGTAGCCAGAGAAAAGGATAATTATTTAGACAGATACCATAAACTCAAACTAAATCAAGATCAGGTAAATTATCCAAACTGTAGTATAACTCCTTAGGAAATCAAAGCAGGCATTATAAACCTCCTGTCCAAGAGAAGGCAAGGACTAGGTAATAGTAGTTCAGAATTCTACCAGACCCTCAAGGAAGAGCTAAGACCAATACACCTTGGACTATTCCACAAAATAGAAACAGAAGGAATGCTACAAAATTCATTCTACATATATTTGTTTTAAAAGTCAATTATTGATTTCAAATGCAACACTGATATACTCTCTTGTCAGTTCTCATTCCCTTTCAATCCCAAGTCATTAAGAATTTCTTTCCAGACTGGAGAGATGGCTCAGTGGTTAAGAGTACTGACTGTTCTTCCATAGGTCCTGAGTTCAATTCCCAGCAACCGCATGGTGGCTCACAACCATCTGTAATGGGATCCAATGCCCTCTTCTGGTGTGTCAGAAGACAGCAATAGTGTACTTATACATAAAATAAATAAATCTTTTCTTAAAAAAATAATTTTTCATTTTCTAAACTCATGCTTATTATTTATTTCTGTTCATAGGAATGTTTCCTGTAGCTGAGGCTTGCCTCTTTATGTAATTGAAAAGTGCTTTGAGCACCCAATCCTTTCTCTGCTGCTCAGTGCTGTAAAGAATGTTGTTTGGAGCCTTTGGCGGGGTGTTTATTGTGAATCATAGATTTTGAATATTGGAACAAGGCTCTACCATCAACTCTATCCAACTATCTTCCCTTGAAAAGAAATATCTTGGCCTGTTATTCCATCTTAGTAGAAACTGAACATGTCATGCCAGGGAAATGTTAGTGATCCCCAAAAAGACACACACAGGAGCTGATCTGCTGCAACTCTCAGCAGGTTCTTTATTCTATTTGACCTAGCTTGCCCCCATCTCCAATGCAGCAGCATCAGCCAAGACTGTTTCGGTGATGGTGGGGCCCCAAATGTCTATGGGGAAAGGATTTATTGTAAGCAGCAAATGGGGAGTTGTAGGAGGAGCTAATGTGGGAGGAGTAAGGAGAGGAAGAGCAGGAGATAGAGGAGAGGGACACAAGAGAGGGGGAACATAGAAGCAGAAGTGTGTATGTCTCTAGCAACCAAAGGTAGTTGGTATATCTGGACTGGGTATTGGGTGACATCTCTGATTGTATTGGCATCTTGTTATTGAGCATTACCAAACATATAAAGGCTTTGGATAACCTAAGCATTAAAATCTCATTTGACCGAGCCCACATGGATGGCAGGGTGGTCTGAGTTCAGCCAAGCATTGTGGAGACAGCATGGGAGATTGACAGAGCCATCTCCCATGGTGTCATTTTGTAGGTGACAGGGCTGGGGTCTCTGCATGAGCAGACTGCTCAAGCTGAGAAGTGGGGGGTACAGCCACAGACATTCCTGGCCACCGGCCTAGGCTAGTCAAGAACATGGCAGGGGATTAAGAAAATTCTGATTGAATGCTGCCATTTTAAATGTCTCTTGCAATGGGGAGGATGTGTGCAAGCATCTAATTGGAAAGCTTCTGTGGCCTTTAACATAATAGGCTGGTGCTGGGAGTCACATCATAAACTTAACTTCACCTCCCCTCTGCATTAGTGGTGGTTAGGCATGGACTTGTAACCTTCCTTGTTGAGGGAATAACCTGGAGTTCCTGGAATTGTTGAGGGTATAACTTGGAAACTCTAGTCTTGTTATGGATTAGCCTTGAGAGTGGAGCTAGGCTTGGGTTTTGCTGGGAATGGGGTAACTTGGAAACTAATAATAGGTACATGAGTTGCCTAGAAGCCTAGTGTCTATTTCTGTACAATGCCCCTGGTATTATACATGCACCTAGAAATTCCTGGTACAGGCCCTATCATCAAGTGACTAAGGAAGAAATAACTAGGTCCTGCTTTACTAAGGGTTCTGCCTGTTATGCAGATCCCATCCAGAAGTGAACAACTGCAGCATGAAAACATGCTTCTTGGACAATCCTGAAAGACAACAGTAAAGGGAAATCACCACAGTTCAGAGGTTCATGTAGTAGTCATGCTCAAACATTTGTCTGGAAATGTGTGATTATTCATTGAATCATCAGCTATAAACAGTAAGATGGCTTAACTGTCAAAGACTTGAAGAAGGAATGATTAGAATATTGTTGAGAAAGACATAAAAGGAAGAAGTATGTGGATAGATCTCTCACAATGGTCAAAGAAGCTGGGCAGTGGTGGCACATGCCCTTAATCCCAGTACTTGGGAGGCAGAGGCAGGGGGACGAAGGTGATATAATAACAATCAATAATCAATGCTGGTCTATAATCAATAATCAATAAATGGTAATCAATAATTATCAATATGGAGGCAGAGGCAGGGGGAAGTTGGTGATGGAATAATGATCAATAATCAATGCTGATCAATAATCAATAAATGGTAATCCATAATTATTATTACCAACTGATAACCAATCATGATCAATACCTGATGGTTCACACTTATAATCCCAGCATTCAGGAGGCAGAGAGAGGTGGAAGATGGTGATAGAATAATGATTAATCATCTTGTTAATCAATAATCAATACTAATCAATGGCCAATAATCAATATTAGTCAATAACCAAAAGTGATCAATAGTCATGATAATCAGTAATCGATATTGTCCCATGTAAATGCTGATGAAAAGGTAAGTTCAGCTGAGCAAACCTTCAGTAACCAAGTAGTTAGGGTGATCTATTCTGTGGAAAGTCAGCTGTGTCCTCAGCTATATCTGTCATTTTCCATTGGGACCATGAACATAGTGGCCATGGTGGACGCAGTGGGGTTTATTCATGGGCACAACAGTAGAGTCGTCCTCTCACCAAGCCTAACATGGCCACATCTGCTGGTGAGTTCCAAATCTACCAGCAGTAGAGACCAACACTGAGCCCTAGATATGGAACTATATCCTGGGTTGACCAGCCAGTGACTTGGTGGCAGGTTGACTACATCGGATCATTGCTCTTGGGCAAAGAACAAAGCTTTCTACTTCCTGGAATAGATACATATTCTGCTTATGATTTTGACTTTCATGCACACATTGCTTCTGCCAAATCCAAGATCCATGGACATACTGAGTGCCTCATTCACCACAATTGCATTCCACACAGTATTGCTTCTGACCAAGGAACTCATTTCACAGCAGAGAAGTGAGACTGTGGGCCAATGATTATGGATTCTAATGTTATTAATTACCATTAATACCATAGTCCTTGTTAGCCTGAAGGTGCTCAACTGATAGTAAAATAGAATGACCCTTAGAAGACACTTTCACACAGCCGGTTATGGGACAGCCACCTGAAGAGCTGGGCAGGGTCCTAGGCTGTATATATTTTGAATCAGCTTCCAGTATTTTGTACACTTTCGCTCATAGCCAAGATTCATGGTTTTAAAAAAATCAACTTTGTTGGAAACCTGTGTGAAGGTCGCAGTCCCCCAAATGTGACTGGAACTCAGCTCAAAATAAGGGACTCTCTTTAATAGAAGGGCTTCCATTTCTCTGCCTTCATTTTTCTAGACAATGTCCCTGAACATAGGTGGCAGTCTTTGTAGGAGGAGCCAAGGTGAGTGGAGAGGTAGAGGAAGAGGGGGAGGAATGGAGGAAGAGCAAACGAAAAAGGAGGAGCTAGGGAGGGTGGACATGTAGGAACTATGGAGAGCCATGAGGGTATGGAGAGCAGTCGTGGGTAACAACTTTTATTTAGGTTACCTAATTGGAAAACAACTCTCTTTGTACGGGCAAATTGTTATTGAGAATTACTAAAGCCTTTAATTAATCTTTAAGCATTAGAGTCTTATTTTCTTACTGGGCTCACATGAATGGGCACTGCCCAGTCTTGCAGAGACAGCGTGGAAGATTGGCAGAGACATGTTCCACGCTGGTGTCTCCTGGGTGGCAGTGCTGGTGTCTCTGGATGGCCATTTCTATCTGCAGTGTGCACGTGGCCTCTGGCCATGGAACATGGCAGCTGAGCTAGGCAGAGCCGCTGCAGCCTAGACAGTTGGCCTGACCAGCGGCCACTTTTTAAATATTCACTTCAACAGACCTTATCAAAAGAATGTCCCTGTGTGGAGCTACTTAAACTCAGCACACAAGTTCCATTCTATCTTCCCTGCCCACATGATACTTAGATATACTATTACGACCAATTAATCCTTTCCACCTGTACCTGTTAAAGCCCTCATATACCTTATTTCTGGAACAATAAAGTAGAATTGACTCAGTGTGCTGGTCTCTGAAGTTAATTTTATAATACTCACAGCCATCTCAAGCCAGATTGCCATGGCTGCTCGCTTTGTCCTCACCATTTGTTGGCTAACAACCACCCAAGAATAAAGAAGACCCACACGAAAGCTACCTTTAGTGGCCCAGTTGGATAAAAAATGCTTCCTATTCCTTTGATCTTAAGTTCTGTTGGTCTGCAATTATTAGTTATAGAGAGGCGAGCTCTCCTTCCAGGAACTACAGCAAACCTTCAGTCTTCCCAATGGTCAATTTAGGCATCTAAGGCCCTTAACCCAACAAGATAAGAAAGCAATAACAGTGTTAGAAAGGCTGATTAATCACCATGGGGAAGTTAAATTGCTTCTCAAATGGAGTTACAAAGGCTTATGTCTAGACTGCAGAATCTTTTGTGGTGGTTTTCAATCTTCCTAATGCTGGGACTCTTGAATATAGTTCCTCATATTATGGAGACACCCAAAGCATAAAATGAATTATATTGCTGCTTCCTAATTATAATATTGCAACTGTGATGAGCTATAATATGAATATTTGATTTGCAGTTGGTCTCAGGCAACACTTGAGAAAAAGTTCTTAGATTCCCACAGCAGTTGTGACCCACAGGTTGAAAACTAGTGTTTTATGGTATCTCTTCATGATGCAATATCTTGTAATTAAAAGCAATGGAAGCCTACAACAGCCTTACCCAGACAGGATGATGAAGGGCACAGACCGATCAGGAATGAAGGTATGAATCATTCCTCCAGGAAAAGTTCCAGATCTGCTGAGGTTATTACCAAGG
Source organism: Arvicanthis niloticus (assembly GCF_011762505.2). Taxonomy (NCBI): domain Eukaryota; kingdom Metazoa; phylum Chordata; class Mammalia; order Rodentia; family Muridae; genus Arvicanthis; species Arvicanthis niloticus. The sequence continues at coordinate 731,946 of NW_023044979.1, read as the reverse complement.
TTGGGGAAAATACAGCATAGGTAATGGGGGAAGGTCATTATAAATATATATAAAAGCCACATGACTAATTGCAGAAATGAGGATTATAAGTGATGTGAGTGTTTCTGTCATATTTTGTTAATGCTGTATTTCTACAGACAGTTGTGATTAATTTTCTCAATTTCAGGAAATTAATGAAGAGAATATCAATGGTTATCACATTTAAAGTTGCTACACTGAGAAATGTTCCCATGATGGGTTATAACATTTTTATGTGTCTGCACTTGTACAAAAAGTAGTTCAATTGTTTTATGCATAATTTTATGACCTGGTCCAATACATAATGTTTTTTCTTTTTGCTGAAATTTTAACATTTAAACATTATTATGACATGTTTTTTTTCATTTAGAAATTAACCATGACATAAGAAGATATGATTCTGTGTAAAGTTGACATGGGGTAGAGTTGAGACTGCTTTCTTGATTGTTGACTCTATTACATCTGGAATTAACTAAAACCCCAAAAGTGACTTTAATCTGAGTCTTGATAGTGGAAGACACAGCTTTAATCCAGATGTTTGAGTTGAAAAGCCCCAGCTCTAATCTGATCCATGACTTGTACTGCAAGCCTCTATAATGACATGGAAGGAGAAGGTTTTGGGAGGAACTAAGGTGGGAGGAGTAAAGGAGAGGAGGAGGAGAATAAAGAGGAGGAGCTAAGGGTGAGACAGAGAATGAGGGAGGGGGACATGGAGGCTAATTTTCACTTGTCTGTAGCAGTGAAAGGTAGTTGGAATATCTAGGTTTGGTATTGGGTTACACCTTTGATTGTAAGGGCATCTTGTTATTGATAATTACCAAATATATAAGCATTTGGATAATCTAAGCATTAGAGTCTCATTTGTACTGAGCCCGTTTGGTTGGCGGGATGGTCCAGGCAATGCCCAGCCTTGCAGAGACAGCCTGGAAGAATGCAGAGCCATCTCCCACACTGGTGTCTCATGGGTGGCAGGGCTGGTGTTTCTGCCTGGCTGTGTCTAGCTGGCTATGCAACATGGCTGCTGAGCTAGACAGAGACACCACAGGTTAACCAGTTGGCTTAAACAGTGGCTGCTTTTTTAAAATAATTACTACAACAGAAGGTGCTCACTCTTTAGCTGCTTGCTCTCACCTTGATAGCAAGTCCATTCCTTCACTGACATTAGGACCACCTTATTTGGAATTCCAGCTGATTCTAAACTTAAGCTGGACTGAGCAACTACTGGATTCTTGCACTTGGCCTTTATAGCTAGTTATTGTTGAATTAGCTAGAACATCACAGCCCTAAGTCATTCTAAACAATACTCTTTAAATAAAGAGAAATTTATTCTATTAGTTTGGTATTCTATAGAACTCTGATTAATATACTAGGCAAGCACTGAATACTTTTAGAGCAGTTTGGGCCTCACAACCATCTCAGCCCAGATACAAATTCAAAATGGCCACCTTCCCTTAAGCTTTTTTTCAGGTGATGCTTTGATGCTGGGCTGTTACAGCTATTGGAAAAGAAAGTCAATAGCAAAAATAGAAAGTATCACAATTATAACACAAATAATACAATTGTACAAGGACCTCAGATAGAGAGATCCAAGATCATGTGAGGAATGGGAAACCAGATATCTTAGTTTCTGTAGGCCAAGACCTGGCACCCCGACTCACATGAAGACCAGGTGACAGGAGATTCTTTTAATCCTTGATTTTACTGCACCATTCTGGAGACCTGTAAGGTTTCTTGTCCCACACATTGACTCACTGATTCACTGTCAGTCTCAGAAATCAGATCCTTTCTAGGGATCTTCTCAAGAATAAAGCACTGGAAAAAAACACTTCTTCAGTGTGCTGTGAGATCTCCAGCAGCTAAAGAGCAGCACTAACCCTCTCCATTCTTAGCCCTGCAGAGACTCACTCTCCACAAGATGCATGTAAACCCTGAGGAAGGCTCTATACACTCCACCTAATAATAAAGTTTCTCTCAACATTTTTTACCTGGATGTTCACCATTCTTTTACCCACATTTGTGGGGTGGTGGGCTGTGAGAAGCAGCTGGGTGCTTGGTCCAGCATAAGCCTGGAACCCTAGACCCTTACTGGATGGCAGGAGTTCGGCTCTGTTCCCAGGCCCTGGTTCTTTTCATTTAGCTTCAGCCCCCCAACAACCACTCCCACAGAGAGGTCTATGGCTATCAGTAGTAAGGAAAAAGCCTCAGGCCCTAGAGAGATTTACATACTAATGATATGCCTGAAAGCCAGAGGGTGGAGCCAATTGAGCATTCTTTCCCAGATCCTCCCCTTTTTCTCTTCCTCCCTATTTAACTCAGGTCTGCCTTGGGTTTTATGGGATTGCACATCCAGATCCAACCACCATCCGCCATGACATTAAAGCCTGTAAAAACCCAAGGAATTCCTCGTGTCCTTGGGGCCTCGACATGAGGAAGACAGACAAAGCCTTTAATGAACCCCTGTAGCCACAGCCACTGCACCTAACTTCCTGCCTGGAGGAACCCTCAGCATTTCCAGCCACAGATACCCACACCCCTTCACAACCAGGAGGGTCTTTTCAAATGTATATGTCATCTGATGGGCCTAATATGCATTGCAATCCTAGATGTGAGGTGACAAATCTGTTGCAAACTGATGATCAGTGATCCTGTGGCTGGATCCTGAACTCACAGGAGTCTTCCATGGATGTGTGGCACTGTAAGACAATTAGCACGCCTACCTCATGTACCTGTCACTACAGGTTTGCAGAGTTTCCTCTTTGATTGGGAGTGATCCAGAACACTTGGTTGGAAAGACAAAAGTCAAGTGTAGTGTGGGCAGGAAAGATGTGTTCTCCACTAAGAAAATTTATTGCAGTCTCAGAGGATGCACATGATAGCTACAAACCTCTTTACCTCGAATTCTGGAGAATCTGATGCCTGTTTCTGGCCTCTGTGTGAATTGTATGCATGTGGTGCAAAGACATTCAGCAAGCTGAACAACCATGTATTATTAATATGTCTTTTAAAATAAATGTTATCATTTTAACCTTCATGTTCCATATAAGTGTTATTTTTATCCACCTTGTCAGTGTAGTTTTTATCATGTGCACTGCTCCTCAGGGAACTCTGTTCTCTTGAACTCATATTTAATTTAAAAACATATTGATAGGTATGATAAATTTTTTGTTTAATGTGGGCAAAGACCTGGTCTGATTTACAAGTACTGTATGATTAGACTTAGTGCCCATGCTCATAACCCACGAGTTGGAGCAGAAAGAAAAACATTTATGCACATCTTCAGGCAGGACACAGTGAGTTTAAGATCATCCTGGATCACAGTTTATCATGTAATTGCATGTAGTGAGAACAGCACATAGGCCTTTCCCGGCATCAAAGGGTAACACTCGTCAGATGGCTTCTCTGTGATCCTGCCTCCTCCTCCTCCTTCTGCCTAGACTCTCAATGAATATTTTATAATGATTGTACTTTTCAAATATCCTAAACTTTGTGGTTTTAGCATGAAATTTCTGTATTTTTCCTGATGTAAAACCAAATTGGTCATTCTCTGTAAACTTCAACTTACAAAAATGAGACAACATCTCATGCCAGTTTCAGAGGAAATTAGATAAATACAGAATACAGTGAAGTTCCTCATGTTGTAGGAACTTTTATTTTTGTGTGTCTCTGTGTTTCTGTGTTGTGTGGGTGTCTGTGTTCATTCTCTGTGTGTGTGTGTGTGTTGAGCTGTGTCTGTGTGTCAGTGTGTGTGAGTGCTTGTGTGTTTGTGTGTGTGTGTGTTTATGTGTGTGTGTCTGTATATGTGTTGTCTGCATTTTTGTGTGTGTTTGTGTGTGTGTCAGTGTGTTTGTCTGTGTGGGTGTGTTTGTTTATGTGTGTGTGTGTCTGTCTGAGTGGGCTGTGTGTGTTTTTGTGCGCTTGATGACACCTGTGCTGGGAATTTTTATACTCTTTGTATACACAATTTGTTAGATCCAGGTATGTTAAAGGAATAGATATACCACAGTCACAGAGGGTGATATTTACAACAGATTCCCTCATTTCCAAGCTTTCTCAATGGATATGCATATAATCCATAACTCACACAGAATATTAGCTCCAAACAGCATCTTAGGTGTTTTTCAAGGGTCCATTTTATGTAATTCAGATCCTTCGGTTTGCATGGCCACCACAAATACCTGAGCTACCTTCTTTACCTCATTTGAAGAAATGATTGTATGTCAATGTGTCTTACATTCCTGTATTTAGCCTTTCCCAGTCTTCAGGTTTCTCACAAATTCTCCTGTCTTTCCATGAATCCATCTCTGGTGATGCTGTGACAAGATTAATATGAGTGGGTTGGCACTGTAGTCACCTTTGAGAAGATATCTGTCCTTTTTGGTGTTTGTACAATGGATCCTTCTACATTGTTAAACTCACCAAAGGGGTGATATAGAAAGAGCAGCAGTTATGGTGCCTCAGAGAAGAGTCCTTCTAAGGGGACAAAATCAAACAAAAGAGGTGACAGATTCTCCAAATAAGACAGTCATGGAAGGCAGCACGCATGGGAGAATTCTGTTATGTGAGTCAAGTAATGTCCACAATACACAAAAGCCAGACTGTTAGGACCATCATAATTTCAATTAAGGATGTAGTTAAGAACATAATTAGGGCAGTATTATGCATATTATAGGGAGAAAGTAGGCAAGAGTACCACCTAAAAACCAATGTCATGCTTTGTATTGGGTGTTAGAAGACTGATATTTTTGGCCTTCTTGTAAGGCTGTGCCCTTTCCCCAGCCATGAGCAGGCCTGAGAGACCTTGTTTACCACAACAGACCAAATGATAGGATCTAGGTGGATTTACCCACCTTAGCTTCACAGAACACAGAAGCAGAACTGCCCCTGGGCTTGCCTTAAGATATCTCCGGCTGTGACCAAGAATGGATTATAGATTATCCCACCCATCTTCGGCTGAAACCAGTAGGGGTGTGGGATGGGGCCTCCCCGTTTAAATTGAGAGCTGAACATTAAAGCTTGGAGCCTTGATCAGAGAACTTTGTCTTGGCTTCATCTCTTCTTGCCCTCTGTCCCCTTTCATTCCCAGCCCCACTTTCAGGTGAACCCAGTTGATTCATGGCTACAGGTGGCTACATAAGGCCAGCAGTTTGGTAAAAAAATATTGAGGAATTTTGGACAACCCATTACAAGTTTATATGCAACCACTGATTCTCTTCTATTACAACCTTGTGTAATATATGAAGAATTAAATTTTGAGGAAATACTCCCAGCGTCACTATTAACATGGGTTATGATTTATCAGGTGAAATGTGCATCTATTATGAGTTGGACAATATTCCATAGCACTTCACAAAAGGATATAACTTGAGCCAGGTGTTTGTTTCATCAGAACCCTGCATGAAGAGCAGGTACCTGCTGCTCCTACATCACATTTAAATCAGGGAGCATGCATGGTTACTGTAGTGAAGGACACAGTCTATTAGTGAGAAGTTCTCTTTGATAGTGAGATGGTGTTCTATATTTGGTAAATATAGCTTTTAGATTTGGCCTCAGTATTTAATAAGGTTGTTCTGTTTTCCTCAGCTGTATATAGACCCTGGCATGCTGAAGTAAGAAAAGGGCTTTTCCTTCATCCAGGATATTGAGATACATCTATATATGACAAAGAGAATAGGGAGTGAGAATTTATTTTCTAAATAACTTTTCACAAGATCAAACATAATTTTTGAGGACTGTTGTCCCTTCACTTGCTAAGGAGACACACTGTATTCTGAAAGTGATCATACTTTACATATGCCTGCTTAAGATTACACATTTAGCAAAATCAACTTCTGTTGACCTTCTGCTAAGGTCTATCGAAATTTCTTGTCTAGGTTATCACTTGACCTTCTGAAAAATCTCTGTATCTTCAAGCTTTTCTTTGTACTAATTTCCCTCTTAGTGAACATTACTCAATATTCTTGTTTGGACTGAGTGTGACTTCCCATAGAAGCTCTGAGGGAATCATCCCTGTATTTTGACTCTCCTCAATGTAGACTGGACACAAGATAGAATGAAACTTAGATTATAGCCAGTTTGTCATAAATGTTGATCTGAAGACAGATACTTTAATCCCATAGGTATTTCCCAAAACTTTTATGATTTAAGTGCCTTAAATACCTCATTTATTCCTTCAGAATTTCCAAAGGCTTTGTATTCTTTCTTTTCTTCTCATTTGAAAAATTTCCATCATAATCTATATATAACTCCTTTATTGAAACCATTTAGAGAATTCTAACATTTTATGAATGTTAATATCATAACATACAATAGGCTTAACAAAAAAATTCACAATCTTTTGTGAGAATATTTATTTAGGGATAGGAAATAAACAATTTATATCATCTCTAAGTTCTCAGTGGCACTACATTTCAAAATTATCATAGGTCACCCTAGGATAATGGTGAAATAATTGGTTTTACATATAGAAAATTGACAAAGTGTTTCTTATGAGACTGTAGAAATCCTTCAATCAGTCACATTAAAAATACTTTACTCAGTATATCTGGAGACAAATTTACATCACTTAAACATTTATTCCCCTTGCAAGTTATACAAACACTGGACAGCCATGTCAAGGTTTTCTTTCTTTTTTTGATAGAGGTTAATAACACTTAAAAAGCCCTGCTGTGATTATTTTAATTCACCAAAGCTGAAGGTATGAAAATGGCTATGGTTTAATTTAGAAGATAAGATAAGCCCTGTGCTGGATCTGCCTATCTTTGTATATTTTTCTATTTTTAAAGAGGTTTTACTAGATATAAATATCTTTTAAATTATTAACATGTTTATGCTTGCATAAAATTTAAAATATGTATATATCATAATTAAAAACATAGATGTGTTACATTTGTATGAATAAGGACAATATCCAGTATTAATAACATCTTCTGGTCTAGGAGTAGTAAACTTTTTAAAACATGTTACCTATTCCAAGAAAAGAGTCAGTCCCATATTATCATTTTATATTTATTGCACCTGTTTGGATATATTGATTAAATATATTTTGCCCTTTCATATCATTTTTTAAGTTTATTTTCATTGCGAACAAATTGAACCAGGGTCAAGTTAACAAGTTTAATTTACTTGTAATTCATTTGCTATTAAGTACATCATGTGAATAACAAACAACCATTTCTCATGTGTATATTCTACATGTAATTAATAAAAAGTCAATTTTAATGAGCCATGAATTTGTGTCTATTGCTTGTCTGGGATTCCTGTTTCAGAATTTTCATTGTCAAGTGAAAACTTCACATAGAAATCTTTAATAAGTATATTTTCAGGTAGGGAAGAAAGTAAACCAGACATGTCTAGAGCAGAAGAGTACTGAGGGCATTTTATCTCAGAGGAAAATTAACTGCAGCAATAGCTGACAGTGAGACCCAGCATAGGGCAGCATAAATGTTCTTTGCTGGCAGCAGGCTGTGCAGCTCTTGGCAACTTATCCTTTGATTATCTGTGGGGTTCTGTGAATATCAAAGTCTTTGCTTCCTTTGTTAGTATGCTAGTTTTTGAGGCAAATGGCTGGAAAAACTTTTGGTTCTTTTGAGAAGCCTTTCTCTAAGTAAGAGAGAAGCTATCAAAATAAGAATAAAACAAATCATTAAGATACAAAATGACTACCTTGTAGGCCTGATATTTCTTCTTTGTGTAATAGGGATAATATTGACATAGTGGGAGCATCAAGAATAATGGTGGTCACCTTAACCTTAAACCTGAGCCTAACCCTATCCTAACCCTCACCTTTGAATTTCCTAACCTCCTAAACCTAATTCTAAAAACCCTTATCCTAATCCTAACCATGACTGTCTAATTCCCTAATCCTAAATCAAATCCTGCTTGCTGTGGGACATATTTCTTAATTACAACTTTTGAAGTGAGAAACCCTTTATTAACCTTGCTGTTTTGAGATGTTCAGATCCACCTTTAATCTGGGCTATAGATTCTTTTGACAACCTAAATATATAAAGGACATTGAACAGGGTGGTGTTTTGTTTTTTGTACTTGCTCTATTTTTTGACAAAACAAAGGTGTTTTCTTTGTTTATTTGCTTTTTAAAACTAGTATTAGTAAATACTTAATTCTTCAGAATTGTGGTATACACTGAAGATCAGATGTAATATCCTGCTGCATGAAATCAACCATTCCTTGATTTTTCTAATTTACTTTGTCTAAAAGCCTTTATTGGGACATTCTATTAAATAACATCTTTGTATACAAAGACTCATTCTCTCTATGATTGGAACTTTGTCTAGAGAACCTGTACTAATCCAACTGTTGTTTTTCTTCACTTTGCCACTGATGAAGATGTGCTGGCTACCAATAGTGCTCAACTGTGTTTCCCTTAGGATTCTGGATTTTCTCCAGGGTTGATTGATACCTGTCATCTGGTGAAAGGAAGCTGCAGTTTCCCTGAGCCCAGCATGAAGCCACAAAACTAGACTCTTTTTTACTAAAATTCCTCTTTAATGTTAATGGTGTTAGCATTCTGTCTAAAACTCCACCTCACAGTTATCTGGTGACAGCCAGGTATGCACCTCCCCATAGTTACCTCTCTTTAAAGACAGATGGAATGCATTCTACTGCTGTGTGGGAAGGGGAAGGCTCAGCAGGCTCATGCCTCCTGCTGAGATACTTTTTCCCCTGGAGGGACCATGTCTCATGCTGAGACAGCTCTTCCCCAGTAGCAACTGGCCACAAGACATTATAGTAGCCAGGCAGTGGTGGTGCATGCCTTTAATCCCAGTACTTGGGAGGCAGAGGCAGGTGGATTTCTGAGTTCGAGGCCAGCCTGGTCTACAAAGTGAGTTCCAGGACAGCCAGGGCTACACAGAGAAACCCTGTCTTGAAAAACCAAAAAAAGACATTATAGTATAGAATATAGTTTATTCAGGACATGGAGAGGGGAGTTAAGAGGGTAGTAGAGGCAGGGAAAAGCAGAGAGGGGAAGAGAGTAGAGAAGTAGAGGCCAGGCATGAGCATGTGGAGAGAGGGGGGGAGGGAAGAGCCTAAGAGGGCCAGAGTAAGAGAGAGCAAGAGATCAAAAGAGAGGAAGTAGCAAGCAGCCATTTTTACAGGGGGTCAGTCCTACCCAGCTGTTACCAGTGGCAACTGTGGGGAGGAGCATACCTGGCTGTTGCCAGGTAACTTGGGTGGAGTTTAGACAGAATGCTAAGAAATAACCAGGGTATCCTTCCTCTTGTGGGTCAGATTGATACCTCCACTGCACCTTGAGTAATGGGCTATGGAAGCTGTTCACCTTGATTACAGGAAGAAGGCAAGTGCTGTGAGGAAAGCTCAGGTAAGGTCTGGAGTCAGGTCCTGGTAAATGCAGGATCATTGCTCTCAGATGGGAGGAGCAGGTAGCTGAACAGCCAGAGCTGGAATGCTGGGTTCTTCCCCAGGGCTGGGTGGGGTGAGATTCCTTCTGAAGGATATGTATACATGCTAATGGAGTACAAACAACTTCTGAGATCTTGAAAAGATCTGTTCCTGCGCCGGAAGCACTCTTTAACCTTGAGGAGTGGTAAGACTCACTGGCCAATCTAATGCTTCCAAGCAGACCTGCCAATCAGACAAGGAGGCGGGTTCTTCTGGGTGCCATTCTGCAAGTTCCATGTGCCTGTGCAGGCTTGAATGGTCATCTGTGCCCTGCTCTGAGCTCTGCTGTGGGTGCTGTGTGGAGACCTCAGGGAAGCTCTGAAATCGAGTCATGGTGAGCACAGGATCACTGCCCACAATGGGTACGGGCAGGAGGCTGAGCAGTGGGACCTGGGGTGCTGGGTCTTCTCTGGGGCTGCATGGGAAGCATCAGCCCGATGTGACCACCTGTGAGGTCCCTGGTGATGATCCTCACATGTTAGATCAGGAGGTGACCTGTGAGTAACTTCACTATCATGACTGATTCTGATTCTGCCCAAAACATTTGGACCAGTTGCTTTCCTGTAGAAACATGGGTGGTTTCTCTGACTCTGCAGCACATGTGTCCAAACCCTTTTGTCTTTTATAGAATACATTAAGAAGACAGGCATAGCTGGGCAGTGGTGGTGCAGACCTTTAATCCCAGCACTTGGGAGGCAAAGGCAGGTGGATTTCTGAGTTTGAACCCAGCCTGGTCTACAGAGTGAGTTCCAGGACAGCCAGTGCTACACAGAGAAACCCTGTCTCAAAAAACAAACAAACATACAAAACCTGTTTTTAAGAAAACAGGCATAAGTCTTAACAGATCCATTTTCATACATTGTTTTTGTTTTGTTTAGTTTTTGTTAATTTTTTTTTCTGTTGCTGTTTCATATATTGCTTTATTTTTTACGTTTAGTGTTTGAGTATTATGTGGTAAAGGGACTTTTTTTCTCCAATCTGAGTTTTTTTTTTTTTTTTTTTTTTTTTTTTTTTGACGCTTCTTGCACATTAACAGGCACATTCTTTGGTTTAGGAGTATTTTCCTTTATGATTTCATTGAAAATATTTTCTAGACCTTTGGGCTGAACTTCTTCTTTCTCCTATTTCCATAATCTGTAGTTTTTCCCTTCTAACATGTTGAAGAATTCATGGCTGTTTATTGCCAGGAAACTTTTAGTATCCACATTTTTTGACCAATGTATACATTTTGTTTTATGCATCTTTAATGTCTGAGACTCTCTCTTCCTTTCCTGTTCTGTGGGTGAACCTTGCCTCTGTATTTGTCAGTGCACAGGCAATTTCAATGTTCTGCTCTCAGGGACTTAGCAACTGCTTAATTCATTCCCTGCCTCCATCATCTGCTGCTGTTTTCATGTGAGCTTTATATACACGGACCACCAGCTGCAGCTGCTGTCTATGTTTGTTCCCTGTCTCTGTTCTCTGCACATGCCCCTCTCTATTCTCTTTCTCTACTCTCAGGTCTCTCTCTCTTCTCTCTGTCTGCCTGCCTGTCTGCAGGTCCTCTTTCCTGCCTCAATGCCTTCCCCAGGTTCTCACTCATCTCCCTCTTCCAAACAATCTCTTTTTTTGGTTTTTGAGACAGGGTTTCTCTATGTAAGCCTGGCTGTCCTGGAACTCACTCTGTAGACCAGGCTGGCCTTGAACTCAGAAATCCACCTGCCTCTGCCCCACGAGTGCTAGGATTAAAGGTGTGCACCATCACCGACTGACTAAACAACATCATTTGTACCATATCTGTTGCATGTTTTTATTTCTCAGGACCTGCTGTGATAGGATAGCTTGGATTTATTGGTGACATATTTTCCTGGGTATTATTTACTATATTCCTATGCTGGTGTCTAGTCCTCTGGGTTTGAAGTGATTATTGATTTAGGTACTGATTTCTGGATTTGTATTGCTTGGGTGGAAATTTTGTTCCTGGGTTACTGTTTGATGTCTGGATTTACAGAAAAATTTGCCTGAGATTTGCCTTTTTTACTGGCCTTTTTGGTGGGTATCTTCAATAGGTAATGCTGGGTAATGTTGGGAGCAGGGAGAAGAGGTGGGCAGGAAGAGATGATTTTAGCAACCACAAGGAAACATAGTCAGGACAGAGGTAAAGCTGTCTCTCGTGTTTAGTACAGTGCTAGGGGAAACTGTGATCTTTGCATCTGGAATAACAGACAGTGTGGTAGATCTATAGAAAGCTTACCTGTGTCCTGGCAGGTAAAGCATATGATTGAACAGGGACTCTCTGCACAAGTGAGGCTGAGACACAGGGATGAGGCAAGAAAGGAATGGCAGGTAGGCATTGTCTATCTTTTCTATAAGAGGCATGCAGAGGGGGACAGGCAATGTCCACTGGTATTCCGTCTCAGAGTTAGTGCAACTGATATTAGGATCTGCAGTAACAGATAGTGAGGCAGGTCTTTGGAAAAAGAACCTTTTCTACTGCAGTGCATGGCTTGTGGTTGAACAGGAGTGTCTTTCAATAAGGGCCTAAGGCACAAAGATTAGTTTGTAAAGCACAATCAATTCTGTTTCTGAGAGTGCACAAAGTCCACCTTAGCAAACATCTTATAACAAGCCCTCCTTGTCAACAGTCAAGGTACAACTGCAGGGTAAAGCTACATATTGATAACCAATACACCTTACAGAGAAAAAGTTAGTCTACCCATCATGGTTGTCAGATGGATTTTTGCCCTTTGGATTGGTTCCTACACATTATGCCAGACATGTAGTTTTTTAAAATATTAAGTTGCTGACCTGTATGTTAATGCCCCAATCTTGCTGTAACTACAATAAATACTCAGCTCCTCTAGACTCTCAGTTTCAGTCTCATGTGAGGCTGACTGGTGAGAATCCTTATTACAGAGCTCATAATAAAGACCACCATGTGTTTGCATTGCAATAGGCTCCTTTTTGCTCATTGTGATCTCTCTGGCTTAGACATAACATCTTGGTGCATTGACCCAAGACCCTCAGGACTCCCAACTAAATGGTTGAAAGGCCAGTGTTTAAGATGCACCATTGTTGCTTCTGTGTCAGTGGCTTCTCTGCCAGATTTGTGTGTGTCCCTTGGTTTTCATGTTTTTCTTGAGTATATGTGGATGGAGATGAGTAAATTGAACATGGAACCCTGCTATACTGGATACACTGGAGAGTCACAGCCACAAAGTGCTTCAAAGATGTTTTAGAGCCTGATAGAGTGGACTGAGTGCCTCAGGTCTTAATTTCTGGGAAGGTTAGAGCAGACTTGGAATGCTGCTACAGGGCTCATAGCTACCTGCCTGTCTTCATTTTCTCCTCTGTCCAAGTGGAGGAATCTGCTGGGTGGCCTTTACTGCCCCCTTGTGGCTGTCTATTTTGTGTGTGGCACTTTGTTATTCTCTCACTGAGAAAATGAGACAGACTCCACCCTAGTCCATTTAGTTACTAGCTTCACACCTTGGGTTAAATCCCTCTTAACAAGAGGACCTAGACCCATTGACTAGTCCATGACAGAGAGCTCTTCAAGACAGCATCCAGGGCCAAATTGGGCTCTGCCTACTTTATTTTAAAGGGTAGAAAGACAAAGACCTCATTTTCCACCTCCTGAACTACCCTCTGCCCAGTTCATATGTGACTCTGTAGTTTTGAAGTTGTAGCTGTCATGAGATGGAAGGTCGTTTTTCATCGATTCTCACAAAGCTAGCATATCTTCCTTGGACCAGAGGTGTTGTCTTTGTTGGTGGCCATTTCCAGTTGTGTGGGTCAATCTGATTTTCTGTTCCCCTTCCAGCTGTTTTAGCCTCGTCTTCTGTAGCACTGGCCTGGGAAACTCAGGGTTAAAAAAACTCACCACAGGTCAGCACAGCCTCTGAGCTCCCTATTCCAGTGTATCCTTCCCTGCTCTGAGCCAGGTGCCCTCTCTATTTTGTCCTGGCTCAGCCACAACTCCAACTCCCTCTTGTGGTGGCAGGAGCTCCTGTAATTGATGTGGTTAAATCATTGATTTTGTGTTGTAACAACTTCCTCATTTATTATTGAGTCTGTGTCATTGTTGTTTTCAGTTCTCAGCATTTCAGAGCTACAGTCATCTGAAGGAACCTCAGTCAAGGATGTGCCCTCATCAGAATGGCTAGATGCTATGTCTGTGAGAGATAGTGTTGATGATTGATTAGGAAGGCTCTTCCACTGAGGGTGGCAATATCCCTAAGCAAGTGGTCCTGGGCTGGATGAGAGAGCAGGCTGAGCATGAGACAGTGACCTAGCAAGAGAGCAAGCCAGGAGACAGTGTATGTCCATGAGTTTTGCCTTCATTTTCTAATCTAAGCTCTCAAAATGATGGACTGATCTGACAGAACCATGTACAACAAACACTTATTACCTGAGATGATTTTGCCCAGAGGATTCAATCACAGCAGCAGACAAGCAAGTTAGAACAACAACAATAACAACAACATGGTATCAAAGGGATATTTTGCTTCTGTACAGAATCTATGTTGTAGATTGTATTCTTAGACAAGAAAAATTTTGGGTAGAAAGGTTTTTGGATTTGTTGGTGTCTTTAACTCTCTACTGAGAATCCTGCCTGATTGCATATGTGGTCTCTTCTGCATCCATATCTAATTGCTATGCATCTCAGCTAAGATCGACCACATAGACTCCTAGTTGCCCTCCAATTCGTGGTCCCTGGCACACCATAAATGTAACCCCCTCCCCTGAGCCAGCTGCAGATTTTGATTCATTTCCCCCCTCTGGCCCTCTCTTGTCTCTCACCACACCTGTTCATAGTTCTCTTCGGTTCCCCTTTCTTATCTGCTCTCCCATCCAGTTCTCTCTCTTCCATCTGCCTCCTATGATTGCTTTATTCCCTCTTCTGAGTGAGATTCAACCATGTTCATTCGGGCCTTCTTTCTTGTTTAGTTTCTTTGTGTCTATGGAGTGTAGTGTGGGTTTCCTGTATGTTATGATTATTATTCACTTGTAAGTGAGCACATACATGCATGTGCTTTTAGATCTGGGTTACCTCAATCGAGATGATAGTTTCTAGCTGTATCCATTTGCCTGCAAAATTCATGATGTCCTTGTATTTAATACCTAAGTAGTTTTTCCTTTTGTAAATGAACCACATTTTCTGTATTCATATTTTGGTTGAGGGGCATCTGGATTCTCTCCAGTTTCAAGTTGTTATAAATAAAATGGCTATGAACTTGGTGGAGTCTCTACTCTAGGTCACCTGCCTTCACAGAGTTCCTCCTGTATCTTCTGTTTGTCCTTTGAGAGGGTGTGGGCCCCTGGGTATCCATGATGGTGCATCAAGTCTCTATTGGGTTAGGTGCATCCTCTCCACTGAGGCCAGATGTGGTAGCCCAGTTAAAATAACAGATCCCAATGATAGACAGCAGCTTTAGGGACAGCTCCTGCTACAGTAGTTGTAAGACCATCATGAAGACTGAGCTGCACATCTGCTACTTATGGGCCAGGGTTCTTTGTCCAGACTGTGTATGTTATTGTTTTTGCCTCAGTTTCTGAATGTCCCCAAGGATCAAGGTTAATTGAGTCTGTTGGTCTTCCTGTGGGGTTTCTATCCTCTTCAGGACCCTCAATCCTTTCCCCAACTCTTCCATCAGAGTTACCAAGGTCCATGCAATGTTTGACTGTGGATCTCTGCTTCTGCTTCAGTCAGCTGCTGGGTAGAGCCTCTCAATGGATAATTATGCAAGGCTCCTGTGTGGGAGCATAACAAAATATCCTTAATAACGTCATGGATTCAAGCTTGTCTATGTGTGTCTCCTACTGATTGAGTTTTCATTTGCCTTTCTTTCAGCCTCTGCTCCATCTTTACTTCTGCATTTCTTTTATTTTTTGTTTTTGTTTGTTTGTTTGTTTTTTGAGACAGAGATTCTCTGTGTAGCCCTGGCTTTCCTGGAACTCACTCTGTAGACCAGGCTGGCCTCGAACTCAGAAATCCGCCTGCCTCTGCTTCCCAAGTGTTGGGATTAAAGGCGTGAGCCACCTCTGCCCAGCTTCATTTCTTTTAGACAGGACAAATTTTGTTCTGGGTATCTCCAGTGTTTTGGTTGAATCTGATCCTTCAGCTTTCTTCTCATGCACCTATACACTCCCCATTTGGACTCTGTCCCTCAATCACATAAGATACTGTGCACACATTTCTTGTTCAATGCTATGCTATTTTGCAAACCTGGTGGTTTTATATTTTTAACTTTATTCTTTCAGTTTTTGGTTTTCTAGAACAAATTTTTTTGTGAAGCCCTTCCTGTGCTGATAGTAGATAGAGAAATCACATAAGGCCCCTGACATGGTTTTGTTCAATAAGCACATGCTTCTGTGCTGCTCTTGATCCACATGTTTCATTATGAAATTCAGCCTAATATATAGATTATATTCTGTTTCTCTGGATGGTTTCTGCTCATGTCATCAATATTATCTGATGCTTCAGATTCATTGAATTGCAGGCATGTGATGTCCTGCCTAAGTGTTATGTTTGTTGTGAAATTTTTGAATAAATAAATGTATTATGGCTGGGTGTATGAATATGAATATCATGTGTGCCTCATCTTAACTGTTGTCAGAAGAACTCCTGATCTTGAGGAAATAGACAGGTGTTGGTCCACATGTGTATGCTAGAAATTGACCACCATTATGTGGAAGACCAGAAAGACCTTTCAACTCCTAAGCTATATCTCCTGAACTATGTTCCTTATTTCTGATCAACATATGCATTACTAATATTTTCATCTGTCTACTTTTTAACTGCTTAAACATAAATTCCCTTCTAGTAAAATTTAATTAATGTTGCTGTTTTAACTGGTTCACTGCATGTTTTTCAAGATGAATACAGAACTACAGTGAATATAATTCTTTGTAGGAATTTTAGTAAAGAACTGTGAGTTCATTCTATCATTTTTTCCTGTTTTATTTTTGTAGCAGAGTGAGGTTCTTAACATGTAAGATTTGCTGTCCTGAAACTCATTTTGTATTCTGTGCTGGCATCCAGCTCAATGACATAACACCTGCCTGTACCTCTATGATTAAAGACATGAGCAAATATATGCACCTTTGCCCATCACTTTTGTAGTTAGTAATTGTTCATACAGATTTTCAGATGTGTGCTCAGTACAGTTGATCTGTTTCCCCTGCATATCCCTCTCAATTGCCATTTGTGTCGCAAGGCTATATCCTATTCAAAGGGTTCAGGAGTAACACAGATGAACCTTATATTTCAAGTTTCTTCTAAACTGACATGGTGATTAAATGATAATTTGTGTGTCAGCAAATAAGTGGAAGAATCACCTAAATTATATGATTATATTTTCTAGTAAGCATACATTTACTTTGTATTGATGTCAGTATCAGGCTTTGTGTTGTTTACATGTATGGTATACTTTAGGAAGCAGTGAGTTTTGACGATGTACACGTAAACTTCACTGCAGAAGAGTGGAATTTGCTGGATACTTCCCAGAAGAATCTCTACAAGGATGTGATGCTTGAGACCTACTGGAACCTCATTGCTATTGGTAATTATGTTAATTTTTTTTTTTTTTTTTTTTTTTTTTTTTTTTTTGCTTTTCAATATAAAGAAAAAAAGTTCCTGGGTTACTGATGATCATCTCTCATTTCAATGGTGAACAAGTAACATTGAGTTGAATAAATCAGGTTCATTGCTGTGAAAATTCAGAGTAACTTGAATTTTGCCTAATTCCAATACCATATCATTCATTTTCTGGTACCTTGGTTTCAGGCTATAGTTTGGAAGACAATCATACTGAAGAACAACATCAAACTTTTAGAAGTCATGAAAGGTAATTTTAATGTTTAAGCTGATACAAATATGCCTGTGAGGAAATTTTAATATGATCTGGAAGCTCTAAAAGAAAGCAAGTATGTAAAATATCAGTCCTTTTATTGTAGCTATGATTATAATATTCTCACAAAACTGTGTACCTCAATGTCAGTTATCTGATTGGTGTTTGCAAGGCATTTC